>NC_084510.1:18106809-18341809 GCF_024500385.1 Phyllopteryx taeniolatus
ACAATAATGCATTAGATTTTTTATAGCTCTTGAAATCTGATTTGCAAATAATAATTTCTTTCTGTAGACATCCGATAACGGTATATTTTTCAACCAGTTGAGTTGGGGGAAAAAATGGTGTTATAAAGCAATCATGTTTTTATCATCTGTCTATTTCTCTGTCACTGGGGTCAATGATTAATCATGCAGTGATTTTCTTTTCAACACCATTTCTTGAAATGACAACAGTGGAAGGGTTTTGACCTGCAATTATGTCAGATTAAATGGAAAAATCACACAAATAAAACAAACCCTATCAGAAACTTCATTTGCCTTTTTTTTTTTTTTTTGGCATCTTCACTGTTAATCATTGTCACGAATGCAGTCACACTGCTCCAAAATAAGGTGAATTAATTAGCAGGGGAGGAAAGAAATGCCATTACAAAATGAATTTGTGTAGCAGTACCAAGGGGATGTTAAAACCCATTATAACCTAGATTGTTGCATAGTCACACTGACTCATACTTACTGTAGAGCTTAAGCCTCAGTGGATTTACAAACACAAGGCAACACTGAGTGAGCAATACCCTAACCTTTACCTCTTTAAACATCATGACGGTCGACGTGTAATGATGAAGCGACAACTAATCGATTGTCAAATTGACAACTATTTTGATGATCGATTTGTCGTTAAAAGCCCTTAAATGAAAATTGTGTGAATCCTTGGAATTTCAGCCACAATAAACATTTTTCTATTTCTGTAATCCTGCATGAAAGCAGACTGATTATATTTGTGTTTAATCAAAATAGGAAACTTGCAAACGTCTTCTTTGGAAAACAATGTTCAACATTTTTACATGATTATTGATTTTTTTATTTTTATTTTTCCACCCATGCAGTTGCTTGTACAGTATTGCATTTCATTGGGGATGCCTGGTCTACGTAAATGAATACATTCCCATGCTGTTTTCCAGGAAATTGTTGCAAAATGTCTTCAGAAATGGAGCCATACATCAGTCTGGCTGAAAACCCTAAAGATGATGTGTGTAATGTATTGGCTGTGAGCTTTCAGGGGAGGGGCGGGGCGGTGGATCCTTACTATGTAGCGGATGATGTCAGCAAACGACCGCTGTGAACGGTGCTTCTATCTTAGCAGGAATCTGAGGAAATTGGAGAGAGCGGGAGTAAGAGGGGACACTGGAAGGTTTGTTCCCCTGAGTGACAGTCCTTTTAGTCTTATCTCCTCGCGTTCCTCTTATAGAAAAGGAGAGGCAGAGAGAGTAAAACATATTCGTTTTACTCTTGTGTCTCTACAGGTTCGCTTTCTAGCAGCAGTCATTCGTCAGCCATTCTCATTTTTACTTCTGTCCTTCATGTGTTCCAAAATGAATCCCTCATTGCGCACCCTAATAGTCTTCAGTATAGTCAATTAAACATACTTTCACGTCAATGTATTTGATATAACTATCGTCTAATTTATGCAACTTTAAAAAAAAAAAAAAAACCCTAGTTGCTCCCAAAATCGATCTGACATGCACTAACCAGCCACAACAGCAGGTACACGATCTAATAAAAAAGCTGAATCAAAAAGTCTCCAGTAATGCTCAATTTACAGTGACACAGTCATAGCGGTGTTAATGTTTATTACTAGTGAATCATGCAGAGAGCTATTTTTAATAAATGCTGAAAAAGGGGCACCAGAATGTACAAATCAAAACAAAGAAAACTTTAACGCTAAATACAACTCCAATTGTGAATTGTATTCTTGTTAAACTCATACCTCTTGAACGGTGCCAGTCAATAGAGTGATCATTATCTTTGTAAAAGCCGCATTTTTGGGACAGCTTTTGTCTTCCGTGAAAAACGGTGTTTTGACATTTTCAACCAAATGTTTATTTTATGTGATTCATATATAAACAATCATAGCACACATACTAAAAAAAACAATGAACCAAAAGCTATTTAACATTGATAACCACATAATTGAAATAAAAAGATAACGCTTAATATGCACCATTTGTCAGTATTTCTTAGCCAAGATGATTACGTGGCTTCCTTGATAAAGAACATCCTCTTTTCTCATTAAAGCGGACATGGGAGCGCAGGCTCGCTTCACTCCCCCCTCGTCAATCTTAACATGCATGCTAATCCTGTTGTGTTTGTATGTGAGCGAAGCCTTGTGAGCTTCGTTGAGGACGCTTGTGTAATCTGCGTTTAAAGACTGACGAGACTTTGGCAGGGGCCTGACACACAGGGAGGCTGTGGGACTGCGTTCTCACCTGTACATTATACACACAAGCACAAGAGGTGGACCCTTGATGTCATGAATATTTTGGCTGCCTTTACACTGCAGGTCTAATGACCAATTCCACTTTGAGGACTATACAGTATTTACATTTATTTTCAAATAACTGATAGTTTTGTTTATATACATGTAGAACTACACAATGTCAACATCAGGCAGTACCATCACAGAAGTAAACAACAATAAATAATACAAATATAAATGTTTGGTTGGCAATGGATTGACTCTCCCTCCTTTTAGTTCCAATGCAGGCAACCTCCACATTACTCTACTGCAACAATTATATTATGTTTAATCGGTTGCAACTGATATGACTTTGCGGCGTTATGCCCATAACCCATTGTTTTGGGTTATTTGATTCATAACCAATTTCAAAGCCAAATTTGAAAGAGGCTTAATTTTGATATGATTATAACTGATTACAGTGTATAATTTATTATAATTATTTTGTGCCCTGCGATTGGCTGGCAACCAGTTCAGGGTGTACCCCGCCTCCTGCCCGATGATAGCTGGGATAGGCTCCAGCACTCCCGCGACCCTTGTGAGGAGAAGCGGCTCAGAAAATGGATGGATATTTGAAATCCTTCTATGTGGCATATTTTGAATTAGACTATTTAGGAGTAAAAAAAAAAGTGGCGTAAATTAGTGGTGAGTCAAAAAAACAATATTTTGTCATGTATGATATTGTCTCTCATAATACAATACCAAGTTCAGCTTTCGTTACCATGATGACCAGGGGTGGAGCAAGGGGGTTGCAGCAAGGCTTGCGGAAGTGGGGCGCAAAAAAAGCAAGTGCCCATAAAGGTAGAAAAAGCATCGATCGTATTTTCACTTCGTCACGAGGCTGCTGAAATAGACGTTTACAACAAACAGTTCTTAGTTATTTCGCTTTGAATTTATCAACTGTATTTTTTCCTGCTCTCCTTAGTTTTAATTGAATAGTTTTATTTTGCTTTATCAAATTATTTCATTTGCCTTCTTGTAATTTTGTAATAATTAATAATTTAATAATTAGTGTGCAGATATTTGCATGTGGCAAATGAAGTGGAGTGGACACATCCGTAAACACAAGCCGTCAAAATTCAGAATAGCTTACAGACAGATTTTCAAATATAGATAGCTCAAAAATGTCTAATTTCACATTTGATGGGTGGGCAAGCCAACTATTTGTATACAAGCAAGCCAATTTTCCATAACATGTCCGCTTTAAAAACGTACACACTAAAACTACATGCATCCATCCCTTCTCTGTACTGTTTTCCTCCTTTACTCGGAGAAAACCCACGCAGGCACTGGGGGAACATGCGCTCCACTCCACACGGGACGGCCATAGGCCTGATTTGAACCCACAACACTAAAACTACATGTACATATTAAATGGATAGAATTCCTTTTTTTACTAAGAAATATAATTCTATTTACGATAAATCATATCCAATAGGAGTGAATCACTGCTCCTGAAAAAAGCTCAAAAGTGGAAAAGTGAAAAAAAGAGAATCTATGTTGACTTCACAAAGCCTGTCTATACGAGTTTTACCTTCCGTTATATAGATATATCTTTTTTTCCCCCAATCTTATATGTATGTTTATCGTGATATTATCATCATCCTCATGCGTTATTCTTTCCACGCTGAGTGTAAATCCAGCCCAAGTTGCATCGTTCCCTCGTCACAGTTTCCCCATTCAGCTCCACTTTTACAGCTCCCTTTCGTGATAACACACAGACGTGATGATTTTCCCTCCGTACGCGTGTAACCGGGTAACCTCGAGGTCACGACAGTAGCTGCGGGTCAACCTCTGAGCAGCCCAATGTTTACAGATGGGAAATGAGCGTCGATGTGCACAGATAACAGGCATGCTTCTCCCAAGACAAAGGAGCACAGAGGAGGGGGCAATTGACAAGGCTGAGGAGGACGACAGAACCAGTTTCAAATGTGTCTCAAGGCAGAGGAGATTGAAAAGACTAATTAGCCGCCATTTGACTGATAAATGGCTGCAACATTAATTAGCAATTTAACCACTGGGGAGCCTCCAAACATGCTCTCCTTGTATTAAAGTCTCGCCCTAAATTACATTCTTTTAAGGTTTTAGTTGCCACTCCAAAACAATAAAACTTTATTCACATGAATCTGGGGTTTAACTACTTTGCCAATAATCAGAGGGTGAAAGGAATTGCTGAACCAATGCTACGCGATTTTCTCCAAAGTCTTCTTAATATAAAGCGCAATGAAAAGTTGACAAGTCCACTTTCAGGAGCAAAAGTAAAATGTAAAATTCAACATCCATTCACAATCATGTTCATTTAATAAAACAGGCTGGACAGTAGACTTCCGCTATTTGCAGGGGATAGGAACTTGGCCCGATTGCGAATAGCGAAAATCTGTCAATAATTGATACCCATCATAATTGCATTGATTGTTTTTTTTTTAACCCCCCAAAAATCTTGAATAAGCAGGGATACAGTGTTTTCCAGAAGAAAAGGGGGTCACACACACACGCACACAAAAGAAGAAGAATATTAAAAATTATAGCGAACACCTCTCTAAAAAAAGGCAACACAGGCTTGCTCTATAGTATATATTTGTCATTCACAGTTGAGGTTTACAGTAAAACTGAGAAAAACGAAACAATGATAGTCTGCTATTTTAATGCATAATTTGCACAAATTGTTAGTTATTACAAAGAGGCCTTCAATTGACAGAAACGGAGCAGCCCCGACTGTTACCGTTACCGGATATACTTATCCTCTCGTAGAATAACTAACTATTAGCAATGACTGACATTACAACACATTACATCGCTAAAGCTACCGGATTCTTGAAGTGACTGACTTAAGCCGACACAACAACTTGTGTAGCATTAACTAATGTACTCAAATATAGGAATATACAAATTCACATTGTGCTAAAATTATAATAAATATAACGGGATGGTTTCATTAAAAAAAACGACTAAAGTTATGAATGTGCTAATTCAATGTTTACAATAGGTACCGCAGTATAATTCAGCAGCTGCGTGAATCTTTTATTTTTAATAGCGCAACTGCACCTTATGATACAATATTGCTATTGTGACCTCCAGCTGCTTAATCAATGACAGACGCAGCATGTAGCTATGAGACAGTTGCACCATGCTAAAGAACACACACACACACACACACACAGTGATAGAATCACGCTCGGCACTCAAACCTCGCCTCCCAATGTAATTAGCTGTGATTAAAAATGGTTGTGGTTTAATTAATAGCGCCAGCGCCTTTCAGTCCACCTCTCCCATTTCCGGCACGGGTTATCTCTCACCTGCCCAGCTGCACAGATCTTTTGTGAATTGTGATTGGGAATAAATGCTCTATATGGTGAGCGCTCAACTTGTTTTATTGCAAAATGTTACTAGTGAAATGAATGCTTAGAGCAATTATGTATGCAGTTATCTTCCAGGGACTTATGTCCTTTGCAAATCAAACTAAGGCTAATTAGCTGATCTGTTCTTAAATCTGCAAGGTGAAATCAAAATGCCAGAGTGAAAGAAAAGCCTATAAGGATTACCATTGTTCCTCCATCAGCGCTCGAATTGTCTGCGTGTCTGCGCCTGTGTCATTCTAAGCGGCAAGACAACAAAACAGCCATGCAAATGAGCGCTGCCAGTTCAATAAAGCGGCATATTGATAAAGTGCTGCCATATCTCAGAGTCATTCACACTCGTTCACCACACAGCGATCACGCCAAAGCCGAAGGGCCAGTATTGTCTTTGTCATCCTATTCCGCACCGTAGGACAGCGCCGACGGCCATTGACAGGCACAATAACAGTCGACGTTACAGCTGAGCTCAGCATTGCGGGTCACAGTTCACCTGCGACATCACCTCCAAAAATACGAGCCAGGGTTCGTCCATTGTCGATATCATCTAGTCATTCGCTTTCTCTTTGAGGAGTGCAGCAAGGGCTCAGTGTTTGCTTCTGACCTGGACACTGATTGATTGGAAAATACGTTTTCCTAGATAAAGACATCGTATAATAGTACTCTGCTGACCTTGTGGAAACAATTTTCTGAACATTTCTTCATCAATTGTTTTATATATACACACACGCACACACACACTACTCACAAAAATTTCGGGGTATTCGGCTTTTGGATGAAATTTCAAAATGAACCTAAAATGTACTATAACATCTTCAGGTGAACCTAATGTGACCTTTTCAAAAACCTTTCTGTGTACTTTCAATTCAATGTTCAATCTTTTAGTGCTTTTTGTACAACTTTAACAAAAAGCTGATTGATAAAATTCCCATCAGGTGTTTAATCCGTCAATTGACCAATAGATTTCCAAGGGCGTCCACTTACGCCTTTCTGTGACTCTTCCAGTCTGTCTGTACCTCTGTTGAAACCTGTTGATGAAATTTGTTTTGGAAGCCTTGCAATGGCGTCTTGGTCTCATGTCAAAATGTGAACAGCATGATAAGACTGTTTTTATACCAATTCTAATTGAACTAGGAAATTCATTGACCCATTCATTTGTTTTATATTTGGTTTTTGTTTTTCCAAAGAAAGACTGTACTTACTTTAATTTTGACTTTACTACTGCATTAGTGTAGGTTAGTGGTACAGTGACACGTCATAAACAGAGGATAGGGAAAAGGATACTTTTCAATCACCCTGTATAACGTGCATCCCAGGTCAGACTTGTCTTTTGTTTGGCAAAATAACATTACTTTAACAGGTATGCATCAGAAGGGTAACGGTACATGGAATATATTAGTTAAGGGACTATCTGAAAAAGAAAAGATCAGTGCCAATTTACAAGAAGTTTTATGGCCGTATGTTGTGCAAATGTGGTATTTAATTTTACTCTTCATTTCTGTACATGCTGTTGTCATGTTAATCTTCAGTTTCCTGATAAGGTTCTCTGAAAGGCAATTTGAACATGTAAGCATAGAGTTATGTTTAAAAATATGATATACTGTAGGCCTAGATGTTTTCAAATGCTATTTTGGAACAATACATTTTTTAAATTGTTCTTAACTTCTATAAAGTGTGTCTCGACAGTGACAATAATTTAAAAAAATGTGGGTCCTAGGGTGACAGCAGTTGAGAATCACTGACTTAAAGCAATTTGAAAAAAAGGAAAACTGGTCAAAATACACAAGAATGCATTTTGTGTCTTTCCTCCATCTTCCTCCCACATTTCAAAAACATGCATCTTAGGTTCATTGAAGACTCTAAATTGTTCAAAGGTGTGAATGTGAGTGTGAATGCTTGTTTTGTCTATATGTAAACTGCGATTGGCTGGTGACGAATCCAAAGTGTACCCCGCCTCTCGCCCATTTAGCTGGGATAGTCTGCTCGTAGTTAAACTTTGTGCATGAACAGTAAATCACAGCAGTTTTGTAAGAACCCTGTGTAAAAGAATGGACAAATTAAAATTCTGGCCGGACATTTTCACAAATGAAAATAGTGAAGTACTGTACTTAATTTTCAATTATATGGCCTACACCTTTGGTATTCCATACAAAAAAAAATATCTATCAGGATATAATACTTCATTGGGATTGATTGAAGTGCATTTCAGACATGCAGTAAAAAAAAAAAAACAAGAAAGGTTGGATTTTGTCACTATATGATAACAGGATGATTGTTTAATATCTCTTTCACTTGCCATGTTGTCTCCATGTTGTTGCTGTTTACACCAAGTGGGAAAAAAAAGTGCCTTTAGTGCTACTGTCTCATGCATGACAAAGGCCAGAGAGAGAGACCTGGCCGTGCGTCGTGGCTGTTGAATTCAAGTCAAACCTCATGGCTGCCCAAAACTAGCTGCAGCTTCACTGTAAACACTCATGGGACTGTTGTAAATAATATCGGAGTAGAGGAAAGGTCAGAGCCTCTTATATGTAAGGTGCCTCGGGGATGTGGTGCCATACAAATACAATTGACTTGACACCAGAAACCACGAAACTAAATGCATATCGATGCAAAATGGTTACAACCTTGACCCTGGATAGGAACAAGGTACTTGTCTTGACCTCTTTTTTTTTTTTTACAGCTTCATGAGAACCTCAACCTTTACTTTCCAGCGTTCAAGGTAGTTTGAAGTAGATAAGCAATCAGATCAATGTGCGGGACATTTTGCTTGATTAAAATTTTTTTTAAAAAATAAATAAATTCCTGTGGACGCAAATTGCAACGATTTGGTCCAAGTGCATGGACCAGTCCAGGTTGTAGTCAGACCTTCGCAGCTGATACATCGGTGACCTTGAACAGGATAAGCAGTGTAGAAAATAGACTGTTAACTTCAATGATAATTAACTGCAAAGTGTTGTGTGACTTTTGAGGCATATTTTCCAAATGGCACAACTAGTTGAGACTGTAAACTGGGTCACTCTAAACAGTATTATTTATGGTGAAATCCAATGTTTTGATTCCTACCTAAATTGAACATGAACATAATAACTATTCAAGATATATGTTCTTATACCAAAAACTGTTCACAGGCATTTACACAAAGACAAAACCCAAAACGTTACTTGGCCAAAATGAAAAGTATATGTAGTTTTATATTTATATATAATATAGAGGAAAAGGCGGCACGGTGCATGACTGGTTAGCACATCTGCCTCACAGTTCTGAGGACCTGGGTTTAAATCCAGCCTTGCTTGTGTGGAGTTTGCATGTTCTCCCCGTGCCTGCGTGGGTTTTCTCGGGGTAGTCCGGTTTCCTCCTACATCCTCAAAACATGCATGGTAGGTTCATTGAAGACTCTAAATTGCCCGTAGGTGTGAATGTGAGTGCAAATGGTTGTTTGTTTATATGTGCCTTGCGATTGACTGGCGACCAGTTCAGGGTGTACCCCGCCTTTCGCCCAAAGATGGCTGGGATAGGCTGCAGCACGCCCGCGACTCTAGTGAGGATTAGCGGAAAATGAATTAATGAATGGAGGAAAAGACAGGATTGGCTAAAACCAATTAAAAATAAATTAATAAATAAGATACTTTATACACACAGTATATCTGTGTAGATTCTCAGTCATCCAGGTCATGGTAATCCACAATATGTTAATTTAGGGCAATTGGACTCTTCTTGCTTGTTGGTGACGTTTTACACTTCTGGTTGTTGGGTCACATTGGTCGTCGTTCCAACTTGAATCCAAAAGGCTTCTGAACTGAAGAAGCCTTTTGGATTCAAGTTAAAAACGTCGTCAACAACCAAGTGGAGTCCAGTTGCCTTGATTCAATTTGTTGTGTAGTGCTACTTTATGACTCCACGTCCATTGTTTTAGAGTAGGGACGTTTAATGGTTCTTAAGTGAAAATGCTTTCAGGATCTTTGCAGTTCTCCACTGAGTATTACACTGTAAAATTTCAAACCCACATTACCCTCCAAGTCCTTTTCTGTCAAAGCAAACACAAGGATATCAGATTAAGAGGTATTTATTGTACCCCGAGGGTTCTATAATGTTCTGTAATGGCCCAATGTATACAGAACTAATCCTGGACTGACAGCCACGGACAGTGAGGTTCTGATGGCTTCTGGCCGGGGCTAATGGGGTCCCCGTGGTGACTCGGGTTGTATGCGCGAGCCGTCTGAGCGCGCAGCACTGTCAGGCTGACGCAAACACTGCCTTGATGAGGCTTTTAGAAGAGCAGAGTGACTGACGGAGGTTTAGAAGAGATGTGACACTGCAGCCTGTGCTGCTGCTGTTTATGTATGTCTGCTCGCCCTCCCAAATCTATGTTTATGATAACAGTGGCCTGCTGCCCATCTGATAGCAGCACCGCGCTTGGTAAGGGACAACTCCTGAGAAAGGGCAACACAGATACAGAAGGACACGCTAGAAAGAGACAAAAAAAGAGGACTTAAAAACGAGCAAACGCTCTTGTTCATCACTCTCTAAACTCTTTACGCCTTGTCTACCACTTTTTTTTAAGCTCTAAAGTAGAGTCCCATGCCTTTAATGTGATTTCTCCCCCTTTTTCTGGCCCTTCGGTTGTCTGCCTTCCTAATTAGCTCATATCCCTCTGCTTTGCCAGAGCCAGGGTGATGACATGAACACGGCACAGCCCCAAATCAAATATATGCACATGTGTGTGCTTTTAAAAGCCTCGCAACACATGCACACAAGCGCATGCACACACATAGACACAGACACCAGACCATGAACGATCTCTGTCCCCTTATTACTTGGACTTATTTACTCTTTTCTATTTGGAAATGGACAGTGGAAAACTACAAATGGGGGTTTGACTTATTAACTTAAAAACAATACTGATGTTAATTTGTACCATGAGTGTTGTTAGCAACCCTACCTAATTTGAATGCTTCAACTATCGCCATGTGTGTCTAAAATGAGGCTTCAAAATTGTGTAAATTGTCTCTGTTCTCAAATGCTGCGGACGTGTCCGCTGAATGCTCGGAAACGCACCCTGCTGAAAATCGAATGCTACTACTAGCATCTTTCTTATGCCCACGCATCCCTACATGTATGAGCCGTGAAACTATGTCCACTTAACGCCTCCAGGGGCTGGAATATATCTGGTTTGGTTGTCATGGGGGCTTTCCGTGCTCTGACGAGAGGCGCTAGCCCCCAGCTCGCTCGCAAGCTAACAAGCTTGCGGGGCTCCTCTTGGCCCGACGGACGGGCGGCGGGCTCGTGCACAGCATCACCTCCTCGTTTGGGAATTTAAATAACAACACAAGGCCTACTACGCTAACTGTTTGTATTTTAATGTTCGGGAGTTGTTTCTGTTGTATCCCTCCCATGAAACTATGAACACAAAAATAAACATACAGGAAGTCCTCGATTTACGAACGAGTTCCGTTCCTACAATGGGAACGTAACCCAAATTTTCGCCTAAGTCGGATTTCACCGTTAAAGTCGAAATTTACAGCGAAATACTTCTGTTAGGAGTATTGTCCCACATGGTTGTGACAGCAAGCTCAGTGTGTGTGGGCGTCGATGTGTGAGTGAGACGGGACTGCGAATGAGGAAGGAGTGCGCGCAGATGCGAGTGTGTACAGTGGCAAGTGTAGTGACGGCGACCGGGGAAGAGTGGCGATTAGCGGAGGACCCGTTGACGTTGAATGTGCAGAGGAGCTAATAAAGCCATTAAAGCAGCAAATCGGTGCTTCGTGCCTTTATTGTTGCCGCCGACGAGAGAAGGGAGTTAACCCCGAGGAGGACAACCTCGGCCCTGGAGAAGGCGTCTCCCCTGTGTCTCTCGACCGCGGTCATGTGACCGTAGCAGGAAAGGTTAACACTTTGTATAAAGAAACTAAAATGCATTCAAATAGAAAAATAAGATGCTGTACTTACCATTACTGCTGAGAGTGTGAAAAAAGGAGGGCGAAAAAGGCAAAGATACCCCCGGCGCACAAACACAGACAAGCACTATGCACTATGGTGCTGGGGGCAAAATGGCGGACGAGGTACGGGCGTCGTAAAGTCGAAACGTCGTAGGTCGAGTACGTCGTAACTCGAGGACTTCCTGTATTGTTAAATTAATACCTCCATGACTGTGTCAATCAAAAGTGAGCACTATCTTGGTTAGGGCCCAATTTTTGATTCAGCTCCTGTTTTTCTCCTGCGGTGTTCCTAATGATTTGGTAGATGAGTGCATTTTTGTACATTTGCCTATTATTTGCTTCTAGTTTACTTCTCTTGTCCTTGATCATTTAAGTGCTATCAAAGGAAAACTGCTTCTCCCGAGTTCATATTTCCAATATTTTAATTGTATTAAGCAGCTTTCATTTATTTTCTAATAATCCCTCGAGGCACCTCCAACACTGTTTACTCTCTTTGATTTGCAGCCCTGTTACTTTTTACTGCGAGTGTTAATTAACCTTCAAATGAAGAAATTACAGCAGGCACAAACGAGTCGCAGCGCCACGCACATACCAAAACAACAATAGACGAGAGCCTTTTCCCCTGTTTTTCATCTGCGATCTCCCTGCATGTGTCTTTCTCTTCGCTTTACTTCATTTCCATCTTCTGACACACACATTAGACAACATGCCAGTCTGCATTTCTTCTTCAGTCCTCGTTTCTTTTGTGCACAAAGTCTTCGCTAAATTCGCCATTCTTTCAACTTCTGTCAGTGGGCAAAATAAAACATGAAAGGTTCAAAGACAACTGCTATCTGTTTTGTGTTCAGAAACACTTAATCTCCTTTTTTTTTTTTTTTTTAAAAACTCACACGCTGCTTGTCTAGCTGTTCCTTCTATATGTCTTCCACGTGGTCCTTTTTTTGTTCCTTCCTCACAGAGCTGCTCCAACATTGTATTATTTTGATCATAGCCTCTCATTAGCTACTCGGTTTAATTAAAAGAGTTCATTCTTATGAAAATGGAGGCTGATAGTGATTTTTTTTCTTTTCTGGAAACAATCACTAACCTTTTACAGGAGACTCTTAATTAGAAGCCTTTTTGATCGCCATTAAACATACATTCTACACGCACACGTAAGCACTGCAGAAAACCACTTTTTGTCTCCATCCTAATGTAACAGGCTATTTTCCACACAGAACAAGGATTAAAAAGAAACTTTAATTCTAGTGTCTGTGTGCGTTCTATTATGAGTGGACCAATGGGATAATTCATGCAGTGTTTACCACCCCCCAAAATGATTCCCATCAGGCCTTTGTCTCCTCTATTTTCACTTTATCACGCGTCCATCTTCCCGCATGTTTATCATCAGGTGTGTGTACATAGCATCATTGCACAGAGAGGAGACAATAGTGGAGACGAAGGAGGATGACTAATGGTGCACACTCAGTGAGCCCTTTGTCGTCTTTCATCTTATTATTCACCATCTGCGCCCTTAAGCAGCCAATCTGCATTTTATGATGCAACAGCATACAGGCATCCGCCATATGCGAACTCCACATTTATGTGAAACTGGTCCATGGAGTAAAAAATGTTTTGGGACCGCTGTACCAAATATCAACGACGCCATTGATTAAATCGACTTTGACTCGGCTTTCATCGCATTCTCGTCAACTACAAAAAATCTGTACTCGGTTAACCCCACTGCTAAAATAAATGATGTGCGTCTACTTCATGTTGTTCGCTAAAATCTACTAAAATTGCAAACTGTCTTCACTTTTAATAACATGACATTGGAAGAATTTTTTCTTGTTGTTACCAAGCCCTTTTCTTTAGAATAACTTGAATCATAGTTGAACAATTTTCCGTGACTTCTGATTTAAAAACTAGTTATTTATTAAATCGTACATTCATTCAGTCATTCATTTTGAATACTATTTGATTCACCAACACAAAGCAACATAGAGTGCAACTCCTAAAGTCGGCCTATGTAAAAGAAAACTCCCCCTTGTAAGTCGAACATTAGTTCAAACTGTGATCTCACAAGAGACTTTTGCTCAACAAGCATTAAAAACTGCACGTGTATTTACTTTTTCTTTCTCTTTTAGAAGTTTTTTTTTTTACACCCAAGCAGGCTACCAGTGATGACAAAGTGGGAAAGTGTGATGATCACCATAGAACATCAAGTTTTTACGACCAGGGAAACCCATACAGGTTTCCTGGCTGCTCGTTGCATTTATGTCAAACAAATCACCTGAGAATTATTATTTTTACCATTAACAGGGGTGAACTTCTTCTTACACTTACATGACAGTTAAAATATGACTTCAAATGTCCTGTGCAGTCAATAAATGTTTTATTGTGGTGACAATTTGATCCTGGAAATTTCTTTCCTTTGGGAAACAATTCCAAAGCATAATCGCAGGTTGACCAGTGTCCCGGTTCCACTTTAGTGTGAGATGAAATTTTCAGTTTTAAATACAGGCCATCACATTGTCACAAGTCACATAATGTTGGCCTTCTTCGTATGATTCAGTGTTACATAATGTTCTTATGATTCAATGTTTCATAATGTTCCAGTCTAGCCAACAGTAAGCAATAATGACAGAAAATTATCAGCCACTGATTTATGTGGTATCCTTGAGTGTGTCAGGATTCAGGTTGCGAGTTGGACCCAGATGCAGAGAGGAGAGGGAGGGTAGTTTGGACCAGTTTGCATGTTCTCCCTGTGCCTGCGTAGGTTTTTCCTCTCACATCCCAAAAATATGCATGTTAGAATAATTGAAGACTCTCAATTTCCCATAGGTGTGGATGTGAGTTCGAAGGAACTGTTTGTTTGTTTGTTTGTTTGTTTGTTTGTACAACCCCAATTCCAATGAGGTTGAGACGTTGTGTTGAGCATAATTAAAAACAGAATACAATGATTTGCAAATCATGTTCAACCTATATTTAATTGAATACACTACAAAGACAAGATATTTAATGTTCAAATTGATAAACGTTATTGTTTTTAGCAAATAATCATTAATTTAGAATTTTATGGCTGCAACACGTTCCAAAAAAGCTGGGACAGGTGGCAAAAAAGACTGATAAAGTTGAGGAATGTTCATCAAACACCTGTTTGGAACATCCCACGGGTGAACAGGCTAATTGCGAACAGGTGGAGGCCATGATTGCCTATAAAAGGAGCTTCCCTGAATTGCTCAGTCATTCACAAGTAAAGATGGGGCGAGGTTCACCTCTTTGTGAACAAGTGCGTGACAAAATAGTCGAACCGTTTGAGGACAATGTTCCTCAACGTACAATTGCAAGGTATTTAGGGATTTCATCATCTACGCTCTATAATATCATCAAAAGGTTCAGAGAATCTGGAGAAATCACTGCATGTAAGCGGCAAGACCGAAAACCAACATTGAATACCCGTGACCTTAGATCCCTCAGGCGGCACTACATCAAAAATCGACATCAATGTGTAAAGGATATCACCACATGGGCTCAGAAACACTTCAGAAAACCAATGTCAATAAATAGAGTTCGGCACTACATCCGTAAGTGCAACTTGAAACTCTACTATGCAAAGCAAAAGCCATTTATCAACAACAGCCAGAAAAACCGTTGGCTTCTCTGGGCTCGAGCTCATCTAAGATGGACTGATGCAAAGTGGTAAAGTTTTCTGTGGTCCGACAAGTCCACATTTAAAATATTTTTTGGAAATTGTGGACGTCGTGTCCTCCGGGCCAAAAAGGAAAAGAACCATCCGGACTGTTATGGACGCAAAGTTCAAAAGCCAGCTTCCGTGATGGTATGGGGCTGTCTTAGTGCCAATGGCATAGGTAACTTACACATCTGTGAAGGCACCATTAATTCTGAAAGGTACATACAGGTTTTGGAGAAACATATGCTGCCATCCAAGCAACGTCTTTTTCATGAACGCCCCTGCTTATTTCAGCAAGACAAGGCCAAACCACATTCTGCACGTATTACAACAGCGTGGCTTCGTAGTAAAAGAGTGCGGGTACTAGATTCTGACAAGAAAAGTCTGGGTCTCTCCCATTGAAAATGTGTGGCGCATTATGACGCGTAAAATACGACAAAGGAGACCCTGGACTGTTGAACAGCTGAAGCTGTACATTCAGCAAGAATGGGAAAGAATTCCACCTACAAAGCTTCAACAATTAGTGTCCTCAGTTCCCAAACATTCATTGAATCTTGTTAAAAGAAAAGCTGATGTAACACAGTGGTAACCATGACCCTGTCCCAGCTTTTTGGGAACTTGTTGCAGCCATAAAATTCCAAGTTCGTGATTATTTGTTAAAAACAATAAAGTTCATTAGTTTGAACATTAAATATTTTGTCTTTGTAGTGTATTCAATTAAATACAGGTCGAACATGATATGCAAATTATTTTCTTTTCTTTTTATTTATGTTTATCACAACGTCCCAACTTCATTGGAGTTGGGGTTGTATGTGCCCTGCGATTGGCTGGCGACCACTTCAGGGTGCACCCTGTCTCTCGCCCAAAGATGGCTGAGATAGGCTGCAGCACCCCTGAGATCCTAGTGGGGATAAGCGGTATGGAGAATGGATGGATGGATATTCAGTCAAAGGTAATTGTTTTTACACCTCATGTTTCTCATGTTTTTTGTGATTATGTGGGATTGTAAAGAAAAAAACAATAATAATAATAATTGAAATGGCTTGCAGTGTGAAATGCAAAATGTGCAGGTGTAAAAACTCAAAGAACAGCGTAATTACATTAAGGTCCATCCACTTATATTTCCAACCTGTGGGTGCAGTGTGTTTGTTGAAGCAGATTATAAAATTCAGTGGGATTTTGGGGCTGAGGTCTCGCCTCTTTACTGCTGTCGGGCCTAAGGCTTAAGAATAGTGTCCCACGGAAATGAGCCATTAAAATTGAGGATGTATTTATTTTTTCTGCTTCCCCTTTTCCTTCCTCACATTTGGCACGGGCTACGAGAGTCAGGCAGACTGTTTGGAAATGATTTGGGGGGACAGGACAACACCCATTATAGCTGGTTCCTTGATTATTATGGCTTTTATATTTTATCAGTAATATCTGGAGGCAGAGTTGAGTGTCTTGAATGCTTCCTCTTTGCCCAGACGGTGGTTAAAGCATGGAAGTGGCGCTCATTTTTCTCACAGACTGGCGCTGCGCTATGAAAGCAAACCTGATTAAATGAATATTGGCCACTCTGAATGAATTTGTCCTCCTGTGTGTTGTGAAGCAGGCAGATCTGAATCCCTAAACTTGCAGTCAGGCCGCAATACAACGAGGATCAACTCGGTCTCATTCATGACTGACATTTGGTATGGTCTTCTTTGTTGGCCAAAACATTCTCAGAAATCAATATATTTGTTTGAAATTGTGTTAATTTTTTTCCCAACAATCAATTTCATTCATTGTGTAGCATTTCTCTCGGCTGCACTGCTTTCAGTACATGAATGTGGATGTTAATTATTTTTTGTCCAATCAGATATCAGCCTCGATGAGTTGCCATATCAGTTTACTCTGCCCAGGGTCTTCGGAATCAGTAGTGCTGGCCGATGAGTGACCCGACGACTTGGCAGTGAAGTCACTTCAACTCACCTAAAAAAAAGGCAGCAGCTTGGCAGATTAAAAAAAATTATTCTAGCAGTTTATTGACACTCCCAGTTGACTTTTACTGTCAAACGAAACATAGCGTTACACTTTGTGTATATAACCATACCACATACCCGACCCTAGTGAGGATAAGCGGAATGGAAGATGAATGAATGAATATGAAAGTCTGCTATCTTTATGCTAACAAACAATGCAAAATGCCATAGGCCGGCTAACAAGTAACAAATCTATGTGGCTGTGTTATAACCCTTTATCTAACAGATATTTGAAGACCAAATGGTGCAACAAACAACATAACAATAACATTCTTTCCCAAAAACATATATAAGCGATAATATTACTGGAATTTACTGAGTCACAGTAGTTGTGAAACTCTTCTTAGTTTGTCTACAGGACTGAATTATACTGCCCCCGGTGGCCAAGTCATGCACACAAGAAACAACCACAATGAATTAATCATGATGCACCAACTGTTTAATTCTTTACAGTCAACTTAATTATGCGAATGAATGGCATTTTCATTCATTTAAAGTCACCTCACAAGGCCAGCACGCCAGCCCACAATAATTTCAGAATTTTTCTATTCTCTGATTGTTTGGTAAGAGAAAGCCGAGTTCGACTACCAATATAAATCTGTAGTCATTTGCACACAATAATCAGCATGTCTGGTGAGTATGATGTATTTTATTTTTTTTGTCATTTTATTAGATAAATATTGATTTTAAACTGCTGCAGATGATGTACTGTATGTGGCCCAGTTGCACGCTGTTATATTGCGTTTTGATGGTTTCTATAACTGTGACGTGATAGTGGTGGTATTAAGAGGGGGATTAAGGCGGGTAATTCCCCACTGAAGGCCCAAGTAACAAATGCACAGCCGACCACCTTCAGTGTTACCAATGGCCTTGTTTGTCGCGCAAGCTGCTTTTTTGAAGTGAGGGATGTGGTCAAGGTTACCGCTGAGGTGTGATCTGTCGAGAACAAAGAGACCACCGTCGGTGCGCTGTACACATTTTTGACGTCAGATGCTATGGGGGAGATGAGGTGACACCTCCCACAGCCACCGTGGGGGCGATGAAGATCAGAGGCCTCGCAAAGACTCAAATGAGTGGTTCACAAGCACCCAAACAAAATCTCGCCACAACAAAGGGATATGTTGCATGTAAAGACACAGCAAAGAAGTGGGTCACTTTTTGTTCTTGTGGGAACACTGGATGTTGACATTTCCGGATCCCCCATTGAGAAAATTGACCTCATTTTATAACGACTTGCAGATGCTTTATCTTTTTTTTGTTTTGTTTTATTTGATAATGAATTGTTCTTCAAATCCATCCATCATTTTCTCGTGCTTGTCCTCATTAGGGTCATGGGTGAACTGGAGCCTATCCCAGCTGACTTTGGGCAAGGGGCCTGAACTCGTCACAAGCTGATCATAAATTTATTCAAACTCATTTAATCAGTCATTTTGCCTCCAAATAACCTGCATAACCCCATTTTTTTCGTTCTCATTGCTTTCTATCTTTGTACTGTATTATTATTAATTTTATTATTATTATTTTCATTTATTGTTAAATATCAGGATTACATTTTAAAAAGGCCAACGAAGAAACCATTATGTTTTGCAAATGGAAAACTTCACAGGAGAGGATGTACAACTTTTTCTCCTTCATTTTTGACACTTGGCAACCCCTTTTTTAAGTCACATTACTGCCACATATAGGACTGGAGTCTAACACAAGGGTGTGAAATCGAGGCCAAAATGATTAATACGCTGCACAAATTATGATTGAAATAAAGTGATTTTTATATTTGTTGAATGTCTATCTTATATCTAGAAATGACACAAGAAAGTGTCAAAATACTATAAGGATTGTGTTAAGTAATATTGATATGTATAACATTTTTATTTTTTTTTACATTTTGACTTGAAGTTCCATTTCCAAAATAATTCATTCAATTTCTCAGCACATGCATGTTCTAAATTTAAACTTAAGTAAAATGTTCTAGATTATATTTCCTCAAAAACTAATGATTTTCCAAATGTAAACACAATGAAAATGGCACATTTTGTTCTTAATTTCCAGCTATAAAAGTACAAGTTAACAAATAAAAATGAACTTTAGCTAAAAATTGTATTTTAAACTCGAGACAAACCACAGTGGAAAGAAGACTGCAGAGAGATGAAATGTGGTATTGTTTTCAAAACAATGAATACACTTTTGCTGCATGATACTAATAACAGACTCTTATTGAGGGGAAAAGAGTGTTGATGTGATGAATACAAACAGATGTAACATCTACTGCATGGCTGAACACACTTGCTACAAGCTGGGTTTTTTGTAAACATATTCAGTGAATAGTTAAGTTGTCTGGGGCTTCACGCCCCTGGTAGGGTCACCCATGGCAAATAGGTCCTGGGTGAGGCACCAGACAAAGTACGCTCAAAGACGTATTTCCTTACCCAGACGCGGGTCACAGGGGCCGGCCCCTTCTGGATCCAGGCCCCGAGGTGGGGCACGATGGTGAGCGTCGGGTGGCAGGGCCTGCACCCATGGGGCCTGGCCGAGCACAGCCTGAAAAGACAATGTGGGTCCCCCTTCCCTTGGCCTCACCACCTGTGGGAGGGGACAAGGGGGTCAGGTACAGTGTGAGCTAGGCAGCGTTGGCGGTCGGAGTAGAAGAAGAACGCCCCCCCGATCAGAACCCAAGTGGTGTTTTATTATTGGACTTCTGTGCTTGTCACAAATTGTCCATAACGATTACCATGTTCAGACATAAGGGTGTCCATATGTGCACTTGGCACCAGGACACCCTAGGTCGCAGTTCTGTGATAGACTTTATGGTTGTGTCATCAGACTTGCGGCCCCATGTCTTGGACACTATGGTGAAGAGAGGGGCGGAGCTGTAAACCGATCATCACCTGGTGGTGAGTTGGCTCCGATGGTGGGGGTAGATGCCGGTCCGACCTGGCAGACACAAATGTATTTTCAGAAGGAGTTTCATCTCCCTCCCACATCCCAAAAATATGCACGGTAGGTTGATTGAGGACTCTAATTTGCCCTTAAGTGTGAATGTGTGTACGAATGGTTGTTTGTTTATGTATGCCCTGTGATTGACTGGCGACCAGTTCAGGGTGTACCCCGCCTCTCGCCCAAAGATTTTGCTCGGATAGGCTCCAGCACGCCCACGACGCTAGTGAGGATAAGCGGAACGGAAGATGAATGAATGAATGAATGAGTTTCATCTCTCACCCCCGGCAGAACTTTAGCCACCACCTGGCGGAGGCGGGGAACATTGATTCAGTGGACCATGTTTCGCGCCTCCATTGTCAAGGCGCCTGACCGAATGTGTAGCCGTAAGGTGGTCGGTGCATGTCGTGGTGGCAATCCCCAAACCGGATGGTGGTCACCAGCGGCAACATATGCCGTCAAGCTGAAGAAGGAGTCCTATCGGGCTTTTTTGGTCTGTAGGACTCTGGAGGGAGCTAATGGGTACCGGGTTAACAAGCGGAATATGGATTTTGTGGTCGCTGAGGCAAAAACTAGGGCGTGAGAGGAGTTCAGTGATGCCATGGAGAACAACCTCCGGACGGCTTTGAGGAAATTCTGGTCCACCATCTGGTGTTTCAGGAGGGGGAAGCAGTGCACCACCAACACTGTGTATAGTGGGGATGGGGCACTGCTGACCTCAACTCAGGACGTTGTGAGTCGGTGGGCCGAAGACTTCAAAGACTTCCTCAGTTCCACCGACACACTTTCCCAAGAGGAAACATAGTCTGGGGGCTCTGAGGCGGGCTCTCCTATTGCCCGGTTTGAGGTCACTGAGGTGAAGTTCCTAAAGGCTCTGGATGTTGTGGGGCTGTCCTGGCTGGCATGCCTCCGCAACATTGCATGGATATCAGAGACAATGCCTCTGGATTGGCAGGCTGGGGTGGTGGTCCCGCTTTTTAAGAAGGGGGACTGGAGGGTGTGTTCCAACTACAAGGGCATCACACTCCTCAACCTCCTCGATGAGGTCTATTCATGGGCTCTGGAGAGGAGGGTCCGTTTGGAAGTCGATTCTCAGATTCAGGAGGAGCAGTGTGGTTTTCGTCCTAGCCGTGGAACCGTGTACCAGCTGTATACCCTCTGAAGTGTCCTTGAGGGTACATGGGACTTCGCCCAACCAGTCTACATGTGTTTTGTGGACTTGGAGAAGCCTTCGACTGTGTCCGTCAGGGAGTACTGTGGAGGGCACTCCGGGAATATGGCGTACGGGACCCCCATTTTAAGGGCTGTTCGGTCCCTGTACGTCCGGTGTCAGATTATGGTCCGCATTGCCAGCAATAAATCAAATACGTTTTCAGTGAGTGTTGGACTCCGCCAAGGATGATGATGATGTGGCTCTGATGGCTTCATTAAGCTGTGACTTTCAACTCTCACTGGAGCAGTTCGCAGAGTGTGAAGCGGCTGGGATGAAAATTAGCTCCAAATCTGAGGCCATGGCCCTCTCCGGGTCAGGGAGAGATCCAACCCCAAGTGGAGGAGTTCAAGTATCTCGGGGTCTTGTTCACGAGTGAGCGAGGAATGGAACAAGAAATCGATAGGCGGATCAGTGTAGATTCTGTAGTAATGCGGACTCTGTATCGGGCTGTCGTGGTAAATAAAGAGCTGAGCAAAAGGCGAAGCGCTCTATTTACTGGTCGATCTACTTTCCTACCCGCACCTATGGTCACAAGCTGTGGGTCGTGTCTGAAAGAACAAGATCGCAGATAGAAGCGGCCAAAATAATTTTCCTCCGTAGGCTGTCCAGGCTCTCCCTTAGCGATAGGGTGAGAAGCTGAAATCGCATTGAAAGGAGCCAAATGAGGTGGCTCGGGGATATGGTTACGATGCCCCCCCGGACACCTCTCTGGTGAGGTGTTCCGGGCACATCCCACCAGGAGGAGGCCCCGGGGACAACCCAGGATATGCTGGTGAAATTATGTCTCCCGGCTGGCCTGGGAATGCCTCGGGATCCTTGGGGAAGAACTGGACGAAGTGGCTGGGGAGAGGGAAGTCTGGGCTTCCCTGCTTGAGCTGATGCCCCCGCGACCCGACCTCGGATAAACGTGGGAAAATAAATGGATGGATGGATCAGCATGAATTTGACTTTGTCTACTATTATTTAGCTATCCGGTTTGCTCTTTTGTCTTTAAGGCTCTTCCTCATGAATGTTAACCTGTTGCGTCTCATGCCCTAATGTTTTGAGTGTGTTGGTTCTGCTTTGACAAGAGCAGTTGCTCTCATACTTTTTATACGAAGTACCACCTCAAAAATTACTTGGCTCTCCAAGTAGTACCATCCAGCATTGTAATGCAGTACTTAAATAAAGATTCAATTAAATGCACTGTATACAAAAGTTTACAAAAATTCTTAAATAAATGTTTTTTCAAACAGTTCTTAAAGATCACATGGAATTGCATTGTGTTGTATCTAAAGTCAAAAAATTTGGGCTGTATTCATAGCTAACCAGTCGTCCACCGTGCCGCCTTCATTTTTTAAATGTAAAAATGTTTTGTATTTGATTCTGTGATTCTTTCGCGTACCACTGAAAGTACTTGTACCATAATTTGAGAATAACTGGAGTAATAGAGTATTCGTCTCACTCTTGGTGATTTCTCTAGTGTTGCAAATTCAGTTTTCTTTTCATTACATTAAGGCTGGAGAGACTCTCGGTAGACTGCAGCTTTCCGCCGAGGCTGAACGATCCTAATTTGGATCTGGACCAACTTGTGTTGCTTAATACCCACCTGCATATTTATTAGTCCTTAAGAGTCATGCTTTATTACCTCTAGCAAGGAGTTTGTATTTTCAACAATTTTGTGCGTTTGATTGGGTGCAGTATTACAGTGAACCCTTGTTTATCGCAGGGGATACCTTTCAGACCCACCCACAATAGGTGAAAATCTGCGATTCAGAGAGACCATATAAAATAGTTTTACCCCGCACACTTTAAACACATTTAAATGTATTTTCAAAAACTCTTTATAAACATACTGTCTCTGAACAAAAAAATAATTGCAAAAATAAAACACAGAAAATACTGTACTTATGGTATTGTCTGTGTACATGCATTGTGCCTGTGAGTGTCTGGGTAAGAGCTGTGGCCAACAGCAGCTTCTGCTTGAATGTGCTCACTGTGTTATACTGTTGTCCCGATGTTCGATAAACGACTGAAAAGTGCATCCGTGACTGTGGCTCTCTTTTCCCACATCACAGTAAGGGCATCACAGTAAGTAAAAAGAAAAAAAACTTCTGGGACGTGAATAATGAACTGTGATATAGCGGGGAACACTGTTCTCAAAACCACAGATTTTCATGCATAGATGTTTTTTTGTAATTTGTTTTCACTTAGTTTTAACCTTGATTATTTTTTCAATATTTAACTTTCGACAAAATAGTGCATGTATCTAAATGATAAAGTGCATGCATTCACAGGAAGTTGGTATCACTACAGGTGTACAATTTAGGAATTCCGTTTTGTTTAGCTTACTTTCTACCGAGTATTACTGAAACTCAAAATTCTGACAAGAAAAGTCTGGGTCTGCCCCAAAATGAACAAACTCTTCCTCAGCCCGTTCAGCACCCCTCCACAAGGTTTCATAGTTACAAGTATTGTTTTCCATAATCCTGTTCGCTAACAAAGGTTGATGAAAATATAACCTCCTCACTTCAGCTGCCTATGAAAACACTGCAGGCAAGATTTGATGAGATTTGAGAGCGTCTCACTGCACTGATTGCTAACACAGGAGCTGACACATGTAGATATTTACAATCAAGTTGTACTGCTTTGATCCATCAGTCCAGTCCTTCAAGCCTTTCAAACCTCCCCCATATCGCAGCTATCGCCAAAGCGTGGTGGCTAGTTTAAGTGTAAGATCGCAGCCTAATGACACAAATCCCGCCTGGAGACTGAAGCTAGGAGCAGCCATTAATGCAGAGATAAGGCAGCCATTAGTCGTGCGTAATCATTTCATAGCTACCGCAACAAAAACGGCTGACGGACCCTCCGCATTAGCTGAAACGCCCAGAATTCTCTTTGTCTGGAGGGATGTGGTGGGGGGCATTGTGTGCGTGGGTCAGAAGCCGTTTTAAAGAAGCAATACATGTTAAACCTGCCTGACATCTTCAGTATCCATTACTTCAGAGAGCAAAACCGAGAGTGTAATTGGGAGATGAGATCAATAGAGCCAGAATGGAGGATTGATTCAGGCTTTTAGATCTTTCAGATTAGTGCCTCAATCTGAGGCAAATATGGGGGTTTATTCATGCGAGTATAGTAACAGTCACAACTAAGTGTTCATAGAGTGATTAAAGCCCAATATCATACTGATGTTAAAGATTTGAAAAGTGGATGTTGGGGTGCTGGATTTACTCAAAATCTTGCAGGACAATAACAGCCCCATAAATTTGCACTGAAGATTTGATATTGATCCTTTCAACGGTCAGTCAAGTGTACCAAGCTTAGTAGATGGGGTGTGTGTTTGCAGAGAAAGACTGAAGGATGTTTTCAGTTCTCAGTGACATGCTGGGAGAATTGTGTGTAAAGTTTTTGCTTCATTTTTTTTTTTTGTGAGTGCTGCATTCTACCGGTCCTGTTCAGAGTTGACTGCAAAGTGCCAGGAATAGGCTACCTGTTAGCTGACTTGTATACACATACATACATACAGTATGACTCATTGTCCATAGAGTATAACGCATTGTCCCTTTCTATGGACAGACTTTACCTGCTTTCATCCTGCCTGTCAAAGCCGACGTTTTTCTGTGACAATCGTCTGTGTGAAAGGTAATGATAAGGAATGAGGGGGTTGAGGTAGTAAGGTTCGGATTGACTGTGTGTAAGGAGATAGTGGAAAGCTGGGACCAGGGTTTTAAGATTAACACCAGATACTTACTTTCTGTTGAAAGTACGCATCTGATGATCTTATTGCCGTAAGCTGAGTCGCCAACACAATTTTTGGCAATGAAGCAGGTTTCCGACTCTTACTCCACCCTTGTGTCTTTAGGGTGTGTTCATACTTGGTATTTTATTCGATCATACTCTCATCCCAACACTGGTGTGCACCAAATAAGCGCTTTCAGGGGCGGGTCTTGGTCTGTTAGCAAACCAACTCTGGTGCTGATGTTTTCTGGTCTAAAAAGAGCACTGTTGTTAGAATGAAGAAGAGATAAAAAGATCACGTAACACCAGCTAAATCCAAACCCTAACCTAAGGAAATTACCCTTAACCCTAACTCAAGAAAATCAACCTTAGCCTTAAACCTAACCGAGAGAAATCAACCTAACCATTGACGTAACCCTTAAACTTAACCCTAACCAAGGGAAATTACCCTTACCCTAACCAATTGTTTAATGCAATTCTGTCCATGTACCGTACTTAAATCTTGTATTAACAAGGCAATCAAAGGGACCCGGTTCCTCTTGTTAATGTTTCTCATTACATCTGTACAGGTGTCAGAACCATCTACTGTATCTTGAGGCTTATCTCTGTCTGTGTGCGCAACAGCAGATCACTTGGTGACATTTTGTGACATCTCAGCACAGTGGTTGACTTACCATTCGTTTTCCTAATTCAAAGCAATTATGATTGTTTTAGTCTAAATTCACATTGAATAACATCAAAATGCTTCAAGGTCCCTCATTTTGGCTATTTAGACCTCCATAGAGTGACTGATTTCAAACAAACTAGGGCGGTTCAACTTTAAGTTGCGTGTTCTGTTTAGCAAGCCATCTGATAGCAGAGCGTCGAAAGGTAGGACGATCATTTGGTCAACCCTTTCAGTGCTCTCGGTTATTTACTGATGTATTGCAGCCTAATAGATTTTCCAGACAATTATTAAAGCTGTTAACATATCCCAATTTTCCTTCACAGAAGAAATACTTTTAGATCTTGACATGATCCATTTTCAGTTCTATTAGAAGCATGTTCTATGACTCTATCATTGTTAAAAGTAATATATCTTGTAATAAGCTCATTTCACAATGCGTGCCCCTCACAAAGAAGCCACAAATCGGACGCTAGTACTTTTAGCGTGCGTAATTAGCAGCTACCCGCTTTCTAATTAGGCTTTTAATCACATTTTGGTGATATTATTTCAACACTTACTGAGTGCCTTTATCAAACTCTTGCACATGCAGTGTTTATTATAGGAAGAAAAGAGCTGTTAATTCTCTTTAATGCTTCCAGTTCCAGTGACTGCAATTGAGCAGAATATCAAATTTAAAGAGAGGCAGCCGTGTAACCTTAACACTCCTCGTGTTAACCCAGAATTCCAATCCCCGCACAGATTGAAACAGAAACAATTTAATTTAAGTGGAGCACTGAAAATCCACACCTTAAAAATCGATACCGTCTGAAAGTAAATCAAGATTAAGTGTGTCTTTGAGTACTTGGAGCAGTCTCAGCCCATTTGCTGTGTAATTAACTCAACGCTGGCGGGATGCTCTTGATTGGCAGGTGAAGTCAACGCCTGTTACTGTACTCACTGACAGTGAGACAAGCAAAAATAAACAAGACTTAAAGCAAGAATTAGCGCAAGGAAGACCCTTTTCTAACACATACAATACATCTGTGCGCATGGCCATTCCCAAATTAGATGAATAAATTGAGCAGCTTAATTATATTTGCCGCTTTGAGCTATTATTCTCCTCCATGGAAAGTGACGGATGAGATGAGAAATAAGGAGCGGCTTTATGATCCCTAGAAGACAAATGCATTTATTAATTCACAAATGTTCCCCTCTCATCCTTCTTTTTAGTGCCTGATGGGCGTAACTTTAAGTGGCTCATCATAATAAAATCTCAATTAACCTTGTTGTTTTTCACAGATGCCATTAAGCACACACACATTGGCATGTGATTGCGTCTCCTGAATGTCTGTGTAATACAGTTATTCTTTACCCTATATAGTGGTTAATTTTTCGTGCCTTCGCTTTATTGTGGATTTTTTTAGTAGTAAATAGGCACTCCCGTACTTATTAGGACTCACCTTTTGAACATTTTGCACATACAAACTGAGTTCCCTCCACCTCCGAAAGGTAACCCCTATGTTCACTCTTGTTATGTCTCGGGATCTGTCCAACTACTCCTTTTGTTGCGTCTTCGCTCTGCTTCTGCTGCTCGTCTTATGCCTGAAGATGCCAGATGCCTGAATAATGGAGGGAAAGTGTGCTGGTGACCATTTTTAAGAACAAAGACAAATCCATAGCAATGGTGAGTGGGGTAAGGAAGTGAAGAAACAGGTCCAAGCAGGTTGGAAAGGCTGGGGGAAGGTGTCAGGTGTGTTATGTGACAGGATGAAGGGGAAAGTTTCTAAGACAGTGGTGTGGCCAGCCATGATGTACAGAGTAGAGACAGTGGCACTGAAGAGACAACAGGAAGCAGAGCTGGAGGTGGCGGAAATGAAGATGTTGAGGTTCTCTCTAGAAGTGACCAGGTTGGATAGGTTTAGAAAAGAGCTCCATAGAGGGACGGCCAAGGTTAGATGTTTTGGAGACAAAGTTAGAGAGAGCAGACTTCGATGGTTTGGATACGTCCAGAGGAGAGATAGCGATTATATTGGTAGAAGGGTGATGAGGATGGAGCTGCCAGGCAAGAGGGCTCGAGGAAGACCAAAGAGAAGGTTGATGGATGTGGTGAGGGAAGACATGAGGACAGTTGGTGTTAAAGATGAAGATGCAGGAGATAGGCTTCCATGGAAAAGGATGACACACTGTGCCGACCCCTAACAGGACAGGTCGAAAGGAAAAGATTTTACTAATGAACTAGTGTCTGGTCATACTGACAGCTTTAAAAAATGTGACAGTAGGTGACGTTTGGGGGGGAAATTGCAGACTTACCCTCTCAACAAAATCCCTTTGTATGGTTTGGTAGAACATTTTGGTGTAATATTTAATTCTCTTTTGTTTTACTTCAACTGGGAGTAACAAACAGCTCGAAGCAAGCACACTATGGCTCTTTGGAAGTGTGAGCGTGAGAACAGGTGCTAAGGAATACTTTAAAACGTGTTTCAATGGGTTTAAAACTGTTTTAAGCAGTCTCTCTGAATTACAGATTTTCACCTGGATCATATCCCTCGCGATAAATTAAAGTGGAAGAAGAAGCTGTACCAAAGAATCTTAAAGTGTTCACACAGCCGCCTTGTCAGTCTCTCCACCAATCAGGCCCACACATGCACTTTTAACAAGCCTAATTCAATCAGTTCACACCAACCCTCTCCTCCTCCCCCTCTCCTCTTTTCCTGCTGAACTTGCCGGGTCGTGTTGGGCGCCCCTTGTGTTTGATTGAGGCCTCTCCCCGGTGTCTTGGTGCGGGCCGGCGGGCTCCGTCGGGACTGGCAGCCTGCTCGCATCGCGACTTGACTTTCCAGCACTGGGAAACAATCACCTCTTACTTCACTTTCGTCTGTCCACCCTTTTTCTTTTCTTTGCCTGAGTCACTTCAGCACTCCCGTCTCCTTGGTCCCCGTCCTGGGGCACTACATAGCCCTGTATTTATTTATGTATCAGGAGACGGAAATGGACTCCCACCCAGGGAAGAGGGGTGAGAGAGAGGTGAATTGTGAGAGCGTCTGCTTGGATTTGTGTGTGTGCGTGTGTGTGTGTGCGTGTGTGTGTGTCAGTGTGTGAAAGCATGTATGTCCTAAGATACAGTGAGTGTGTATGTGGTGCACTGCGGTATTCATTGCATGGCAAAAAAAATTTGATTTTTTTAACAGAACGAACCTCAGTCAAAATTCCTGTTGCCATGGCAGCAAAGCATTCAATGCACCAGTATTTCAAAAAACATTATGTTTATGACAACATATTCACAAGAGTTGAAGGTAGTGGTAGACCTCTTAAATGTAAGGCCATTCTCGTCAATCAGAAAGTCATTTCTGGAAAAGTCGCAATAGGAAAAATCACTGTTTTTCTGAATTGGAGTTTCCATAATGTAAAAGTTGTGTTTTGGTTTTGTAGTCTGTATGGTAGTTAGCAGGCTACTTCCTGTATGTTCCTATATTAGGACTACATTGATGGCGCTGCACTATCTGTGTTTTGGGGCAGGGAATAATTGCCTCCGAAAATAACTTCTCCTATCTGCACCTTTATCTAGATTCTCACCCAAATTTAATGGGTTCTTCCTTCATTTGCCACCACTCCACAAAGTTACATGGAAACTGACTATAGAGAATTTCCCTCCTTTTGACTACTTTGAATTATGTCAAACCTCTGACAGACTGACAGTGGCATTGCATGAGGGTAGCGTATGGCTGGTTGGCTGCACTTTTCTTTATTGAATTTGAATAAAAATACCTGTATTTCATTAGCATAAAATAATAGAAACATGTAAGTGCCCCCGATTTCCCGTCAGAAAAAAAAAAAAACAGGCAGTAACTGTAATTTTCTCAGTTCATAGATGCTATTGTTCACATGGAAAACTGTTGAGCCCATTTGAACTAACTAACTAACCAAAATAGGAGCACTGACTAGAAATTGTATGTTTATTGATATGACTGTATTAAGGTATTTTCAAAAACAACACTAACTATGCAATATGTATCAATGTACCCTTAGAAGGATCCTCGGGGTTTCATGAGCCAACTTGGGCTTAGGCTTATCCACTGCTGATTTGTTTTTTGTTTGACGTGGACAAAAGGCCCATCTATAAGACCTATTTTTATAAATATCGCTTGTGTTCACATTGAGATCGCCTGAATGACATTTCCACACAAACATATACACACACACCTTTATAACCTTTTTAAATGAACATTTTACAGTACAGTATTTGTGTAATAGCTGTTTTTTACTGGCTGACGATCCATATAAGGTTCTCACACTGCAAAGGTTTCTTTCAACAAGCGTGAGTCATGGCAGGCTGCATGCATGCATGCATGACCAATCACAACCACAAACACACATATCATCCAAAATGAAAAGACGCAAAACATAGCGCTGCCATTAGATGAGATGTTGTGATTAAACTGCGCATTCCCCATCTCCTTCCTGTGCACGATCCTCGCTTGACCTGCAGGCGACCTCTTTGAAAGCAGCCTGGGACTTTGAGCCCAAACGAGTTGTTGTGGTGTGCCAGCATTCTGTCCATTCCCAGAGCATTTGTGTTATCGCCTCCATCACAGCAGCACGCTGTTCTAATTGCATGTATTCTCTTCCTGGACCAACTTTCATTTGGTCTCTCACATGTTTCTGTACAGTGTTGCCACCCTTTAACTGTTTCACCTCAGATACTCGGTAAAGCGCCAAGACAAGTGTTGGGCAAATGTAACGTTACATATTTGAAGCTATTGTACTATCGTTTGAAAGTAATTACTACAATACTGCCTTTGAATTGTTGTGAAAAGTGTTACATTACACTACTCGTGTTACTTTTGAGTTACAACAACGAGACTAACTTCTTCCGTTGTCATCCTGTCGCTCCATCTGCTGGGATGTAAACTGATGATCCATATTCTGATCCTCAATGAAGTTGAATGGGTTGCCTGTTAGATAACTTGCAAAACTGTCCTCTCACCTGAACCAAACCTGGATCCAACATCTTAACCTTATTTCTCCCACAAGTGGACATTTGACTACATTTCCTCAAACTGAATCGACAGTACCTCTGCGAGTAGTGCAGTCCAGAATTGGTAACAATGAAGGAATCATTCATGCCCATCACTGTTTTTTTTTCAATACCCTTCCAAAATAAAAATCAGTTTTGTTGTCCTTTCCTTATCTTGAATTATGCTAATAACATACAAACGCTGGTGAAAACATAACCTCGTGCCTCACGCTTTGAGATAAAAATCCAAACACTGGTGAGGAAACATCGTCAGGTGTCTTGGTTGTGTTTAAGATACGCATGTGGACATTAGGGAAACATTACACATGTTGGTACAGTCTAGTAAAGGCTTGAGTTCTGCTTTGTTTGGCTACAAATGTCTTCCCCCCCCCCCCCCCCCCCCCCCCTGTCCTGCACTGTCAATGTTATGAAAGAAGTGAACAGGGGGTAGTATTTGAGATATTTTGAATATATTATACACACAGCTCCAAAGTAAACATACTTTGCTCTTACGTTTTTGTGGCTTATGAGGAAGAGGACGACGATTAAAATGCATGAGAGCTGATGCAAAGTTATGTTGGCAAAGGATGAACAATGATTGCTTTCATTCAGGCTTTGCGCCACGTGGCCTCGTAAAGACTTTACTGTAATAACAGCCACTTTTTTTTATTGCGACAACTTTGGGTAGATGTAAAGCTATTGATTCGTTCTTCTGTGCGGTTAGTGTCTGTGTGTTATTCATTGGTGGGTAGTAACAAGCTACATTTACGCCATTACTTTTACTTCAGTAACTTTTTGGATAAATTGTACTTGTCAGAGTAGTTTTATGCAATATACTTTTTACTTTTAATATTTTTAGTGAGAAGAAGAAATGCTACTTTTACATTGAGCTACATTCCACTCGATACTTGAATTTTAATCTACAGGTATTTATTATTGCTTACGCTGTCTAGTTTTGGTTTGGTTCACCAGAGAAACTTGTGTAACATGACTCTTTCACAAATCCAATGTAACTACTAGTGACATTTGCCCATTCAAATGGATCCAGGCAGTCACACGACCGCACACTTTCGCCACGCTGCAGCCGCCACATAGAAACAAAGGTTTTAAAGTGACTCATTTATGTGATGCATGGAAGAAATCTGTATTTACCTTACAGATAAGCTCCACCTCACCTGCGACTATGGTGAGAATAATATATAAAATGAATCATCTGTGTCTGCCTAAAAACATCGACATTTCAGCCTACAAGAACTCCACTTGGAACACATTGTGGTTTTGTAATCTGCCTGGTGAGCCTATTGTGCTGTTTCGTGGGTGTAAACAAAGAAAGTTAATTTAAGACCATATATTGTACCTGAATATGCCTCAATTTATTTATTTAATAAAGATTGAATGTCATATTGTTTGAGTTAAAGCCGTATTGTTGGCCAATATCAGAAGTTGCGCATGCCTATTTTATATCTTTGTCCAGTTCTAGTTCCATGCTCTAATTAAAAAAAAAAAAAAAAAAAAGTAAATCAGAGTACTGACTCTTAAGTAATTTGTTGTAGGACTACTTTTACTTCAGTTAAAGTATTCTAAAATACTCAGTATTGTTACTTGTGTCCAATTTTTGAGTACTCTTCCCACCTCTGGTGTATTTGCATGTGGCATGTGAGGCTGCAACTCATCACCTGCAGGTTCACGTCTGCTTCCTTATCACTTTGTACCTCTGTGATTGGCTTTTATCAAGCCTCTGCGCTCTGGTTGCCTTTTATCTGGGGCCCAGTGTTGTGTTTGTGTGCGTATGCTTGTGTGTATGTGCTGCTCATAGGTCTCTGCAACAGAACAACAATTGGCATTGTTTTGGTTACACAACCATTACAAAGTCGAGGCCCAACAAGTCATGATATTTAATATTACATCCTGGACTTTGTAAACCTATTCAGTAGCTATTTGCTCTCTCCGCCCATACACAGCTCCATTTCTTTTTTGGTGTTGTACGTGTGGACACGCGGGTTCAAGAGGCAATGAAGCCCTTTTTTGAGATTAAGCCTTTATTTTTATTTATTTATTTATTTATTTTTTAGTGACCATTGATCCTCTAGGGGGCAGTATACTCAAGAATGACTGATCAAGCGATAGTTCAGTGTGTGCTCATGTAGTAGGGCAATGTAATATATATTCACATACTGTGCACACATTTGCTCATTCTGTCTCCAGGAAATTAATGTAAGTCAATGAGATGTCCCCTGAAGTGAAGGAAAGCATCTGGAAATACACAAAGCAACAAAAGTGATCCACATCACCTTATGATTGCATGCTTATGGCAGTAATAATCAACATGCAGTAAATACAATATTTCCCATCCATTATTGAGCCAAGGCACATATTTTGCATCAGAAAAATGTCACGGCACAGCAACTCCAAAAAATGTCACAAAAAGCAAATATACTCAAATAATCTTGGCTAAATGTATTCACAAATTGAATTATTTAGTCTGCCCTGTTTGGTTAAACATAGAACAAAGTCTGTTGTATCAAAGGCAGGTTAATTGTACCTTCAGCCACATACTGAAAGAGCATTTAATTATTATGCTTGTCACTATACGTGGCGGGCATAGACAGATGAAAAAAGATATTTCCCTGCGATTGGCTGGCAACCAGTCCAGGTCCAGGATTTACCCTGCCTCTCGTTCAAAGTCAGCTGGGGAAAGGCTCCTGAATCCCTAATGACAAGCACTATAGAAAATTAATGGATGAATCTCATACTGAATTACTGTACAGTGATAAAAATGTATTGTACTCGTATATTGGTATTACAGTTTAAAAATTGTACCAAAAAAAACAAAAAACATTGGAGTTTTCGGTGTTTCACAGAGGGCCCACATGGAATAAGCCATAAAATACACTCCCAATTTGCATCTGTTTTCTTTTCTTAAATAGAAATACACTACACCTCGTGTTCAACTATGGTGGCCTGGAAGTGCAAAACAATATAACAAATTGTGAAAAACTTTTACATTTCAGAAAACAAATGAACAAAAACTTAAACACTTTTACATTTCAGAAAACACATTAACAAAAGCAGAAACACTTTTATATTTCAGAAAACAGATGAACAAAAGTAGAAACACTTTTACAAAAGACGAAACAAATACCTACCCTTCCCGCAATCCAGGAGCCAATCATGTTGAAGCTGGGCGGGTCTTGCCGAGAAAGGGCGTGGGATTTCTAAGAATGTCTGTGAAATGGGACGTTCCCTTTCCATGCCTTTTGTATTTTGCATTTTTTTTTGTCTTTTGGAAAAGTGTTTTTGCTTTTGTTAATGTGTTTTCTGAAATGTAAAAGTGTTTCAGTTTTAGTTAATTTGTTCTCTAAAATGTAAAAGTATTTCGGTTTTTGTTCATTTGTTCTCTAAAATGTTAAAAGTATTTCGGTTTTTGTTCATTTGTTTTCTGAAATGTAAAAATGTTTCGGTTTTTGTTCATTTGTTTTCTGAAATGTAAAAATGTTTTGGCTTTGGTTAATTTGTTTTCTGAAATGTGAAAGTGTTTCACAATTTGTTATATTGTTTTGCACTTCCAGGCCACCGTAGTTCAACACATGGCCTGCGCTGAATATTGCAAAGTGGAATTAATCGATATTGCAAGTCATTTATAATAGTCATCAGCTTTCCCAGCCAGCAGGCACAGCGAAGAATTCCTTTTTGGCCTTAGTGCCATTGTTCAGACCTTTAGTTTAATGGTGTATATCAAACACATGCAGATCTCAATTATCATTGTTAATGAGGGAGTGACTCTAGAGGAATCCCTCCTTACATCCGCAACCTTCAAAGGTCCTCAAAAGAACATCTTAGGGCCTTTTATCGGACAAAGTTTCTACTTCATTTGAATAATTCTCTAAATGGTCCGCAGGGAGATAGGAGTTAAGAGTGAGGTCCTAAAGCCCTGAAAACTGAAATGAGATCTGCCTATGAGCAGTGAGAAGACCTCATAGTCTATGATATGGATTAGAGTTCAGGGAGGCGTATCATTCTCTTCTTCTTTTGCACTTCTTCTTTTATTACTATTGGAAGGATGTGTGTGTGCTCGTGAACATGCATGCATGCTGAGAGGTACAAAAAGGAAGGTCAGGAGGCGTTGCGGCACTCTGCCTTCACAGGGCCTGCACCTCATTACAAAGGAGTGTGATAGCCATCGGAGCCCCAATAATATTAAGCACGAGCCGCCTGCTAATGAAGCGCTAATGTCCACCGACTGGAAATAAGAACCCTCTTTTATTCCCTCATCTTTACGACCCTCTCAAGCCGAAGCCGCTTTTTTTGCTGATACAATTGAAAGAGTAAAAAAACACTCAAGCAGGGATGAGTGTGACTTGCTCTTTGATTGCATGGAATTTGTCATTTTAACGTTTATATTAACAAGGTGATGTTGCGTTGTCAGCAAAAAAAGGCAAAATAATGGGGAGGACGCTGTTGATTCGAGTTTGCAATCAGTTTGCTGGCTAAAGAAGCGGACGTTTTAAATCTGTAGCTACCACACTGCACAATGATAACACATTTTATTCAAATTGAATGCCATTTAAAAAGAACGTTTATTAAACAAATCAGTAGTTCTCAACATGTGGCACGCGTACCACTTGTGGTACACGGGCTCCCTCTTGTGGTACGTGAAACAATCACAGAATTGTTTTTTTTTTTCCAAACTGTCCATAACGTTACAGTAGCTTAACATTTTTAGTCAGGTACAGTACATTTGTTGTACTGTTGTTACAGTTCAGTTGTATTTAACTTTCCAGTACAACACATTTGCATTTAATCATTTAGAAATGTTTGTTTTAAAACTTCAGTTAATTTTTTTGGTACTATGCAATACATTTAAAATAAATGGTTATTTTATTTTTCCTAGATTTAAGTGCAGTGTTAATGGTCAAACTGCACATAATGTTACAGTGGCTAACCAAAATATTGACCATGTATTTTTTGTAAAGAATAAAACCTCTTCCTTAAATGCCTTTGAATATTGTCATTACTCAGCCCACATACACTGGATGGAAAAACTATTGTTCACTTCACTAAGGTTTTTAAGATCGATCACAACAGTTATAGTCTATATAAGTTTAATATATAACAAAAATTTCCATCGATAAGATACAAATACCTGTTTTGTACCCACCCACGCACGCACACACACGCACAACACACACAGAGGCTCACTAACTTTAACCCTTCAGATTAAAATAAAACTGTCTTGGTTAAATGTGCTTTAAAGATTAGCGGACCACACTCGTAGCTCTTGTGCTGGATGAGGTTTATAGTAGAAAACATAAATTAGCTTTTAAAGCTACGCAATAAAACATTGTAGAGATGTTCATTTGATCTTTCTGCTGGTTTATTGGCCTTTCTATATACCGGTATGTTTTCCTTGGTAATGAAGGAACCGGCTTGAATTCTTCTGCGCTTCCCTTGTGGGGTCATGTTGCAGGATAAAATCTGAATGCAGCACTGAATAATTTGGAACGTGTCACTTGAAGGGAGAAGAGGGTAAAGCATTCACTCCATTGGTATTCTGAAATGCTAAATGCCGACGTGATAGCATTGCATTTTCTCAGTGGATTTGAACGCAGTCAAGAACAAAATGTGGAACTCAGTAATTCTCAAAGTAAGGTACAAGTACCACCAGCGGTACCTGGTGGTACTTGCTGTCTTTAGTGGTACATGCATGTTCTCCCCGTGCCTGCGTGGGTTTTCTCCAGGCGCTCCGGTTTCCTCCCACATCCCAAAAACATGTGCGGTAGGTTTATCGAAGACTCTAAATTGCCCGTAGGTGTGAATGGTTGTTTGTGCCCTGCGATTGGCTGGCGATCAGTTCAGGATGTACTCGCCTCTCGCCCGACGGTGGCTGGCATGGACTCCAGCACGCCCGCGACCCTAGTGAGGATAAGCGGTACAGAAAATGGAGGGATGGAATTTAAGTAATTTTTTTTCTTTTGTAATATTTAAGCGCATTGTTAATGTTCAAACTGTACATAATGTTACAGTAGCTTACAATCATAACTATACTTTTTAGGAATGAAACCTCTGCCTCATTTTTGATGAACAACAAACTTTTTCCGTAACTTTTTTTTCTGTTTAAATGTTCTTACTAAAATATGCTGTGGGCCAAAAAAAAACACACGCAGCGGACCGCAAATATCCCACGGGCTAGATTTTGGACACCACCGCTTCAATTCATCATCTTTTAGCATTCACACATTGTTTCTGAGAGAACCCTTATTTAATGTTATGCTAATATTATTACCTTTACCCTTAATCTTTAAACATCCAACAACAAACACACACCACACACACACACACACACACACACATAGAGCCTACAGTTGCTAAAGGGCAAATGCAAATCACCACAAAGTTAAAACCAAAGAAAGAAAGCAAATCTGAACTCAGCTTATTTAGTTAATGCCATTAAGACACAATGACCATTTCTCTCTCACACACACACACACACACACACACACACACACACACACAGCCAAACACCTGCACAAAAGAAAAAGTGATTGTTTCAACTTTCACCCGTGTCCTCTATTTTCTCCCTTGGCGGCCCTCTTCCTTGTCAAGAAGATTTACATGCTCATTTTTTCAACCTCCTTTATGCTGAGATTCTCCTCCTGTGTAGGCGTACACACACACACACACACACACACAGGCACACATGCACACACAAACACCGCTCCCTCGTTGTACAAACACAGCTGACAGGAGCTGGAGCCCGGAGCCCCGCGCTGCCATGACACAGTCGCGTGCCGTCCAACAAATGCCTCTCACTGTGCCAGCCAGCGTGTGCGCCTCTTCACGTTTGGAGTGTGCACGGCCTCCCCTTGCAATCTGCATCTATTACAGCTTCAATCTGTCATTTCATCAGCTTGCCAAACCACACTAATCAATGTCTATCAGGTGGGCCGTGGACCCTCGAAACCATCTTATTTCTTTTAGTTAAGAAAAAAAACAAAAATAAAATCACCACAGACTTGAGTCTCCATTCGGTTAATTGAGTTTAAATCTACCCCCTTTTGTACAATTCAATTTGCAGTAACATTTAGTGCTTAACCGTGCAATTCTTCTCATCAATAATGGAGCTTTTTAAACAACCTTTGCCCTTTGCATGCTGCATAAAGCGGTTCACTGTTTGCCTTTGCTGCGGTTATAAAACAGCACTAAGAGACTATTGTCATGTAAATGGAGGCTGCTGGTGGTCTTTTGTCTGTGATGACATTCAGACGCTCCACTGTGTTACTGTGTGTGTCCACATGTGTGTACAGTACAGTGTCACATGCAAACCAAACAGGTGAAATGCCATAGATATTTATCGAAACAGGGTGTCTACGTATTTAAATTTTCGTTCAAAATGAAACAATAAACGATATTGCTATAGCAATCATTCACTTTTGTATGTCAGTAATAAGATGGGGCCCATATCCTTCAACCCTACTGGTCAAATTTGGTGAATGAGATGAATTTGATGGAAGTTCTGCCGGGTACAGTACTCACAATTTAGGCTTAACTTTTGAACATAGTACGTGATAGTACCTGTACAGTAAACCCCCAACAGGGTTAGTGTCTTTTTCCCTGTGGAACCAGTCCACCGCTAACAGTTGAAAAACTCAAGTATGCGCATATTATTGTGCTATATCGATTCTAATATTAAAGTAGTAATTGGGATAAAGGAAGAATTATTGAAGTGCTAGATCTCGACTGAGAGACTAACATCTTTGTATGTCTGGGAGGAGCTAGGTTTACCCTGGGTTGTCAGTGGAAAATAAACTTGCAGGTACATGTTCACTTCCGGTGCATTATTTGACAAATCAAATAATCTGGAAGCCATTTATTTTGAAGGTTCGTGTAGTAAAATGAGTTTGAAATGATGTTAATGTGTTTTGGTATCATGGTTTGTTGTATATTCACGGTTTTAAACTATTGACATGGGCAATCATGAAAGTTTGACGGGGGCATGAATTGCATTTTTCCACACTCCCTATCACTTGAGAATAACGGGGCTCATGTGTTCATTTAAGATATGACAATTTGGAATGTGAAAAATATTATTGGAAAATATGTGTGGAAAATCATACAAAAGCATTTTAACCACATGACGTTATCTAAGACATCAGCAAATCCCGAGAAAGACTTCTGTTCAAAGCATTAATGGATTAACTCTAGTTTGGAGTTTTCTTTTTCTTTGGCTTTTCATTGATGACATCTGGCAAGATAGTGTATTCTAACCAGTCAGGTCTAACCAACATTACTTTATTTTAAATTAAATTACTCCACCCATACCGAAACGTTAGAGCATGATTCGACAGAACGCCGCCATGTTTACGTCCAACCGTTCGTGGTACCACTAGCTTACTAGGCTACATAACATTTTATTGCCTGCTTGCGAGCCGTATCGTATTAAAAGTACGTGAACATACCTCAAGCAAGCCTTAAACGAACGTCCACTCCTGTCCTGAGCACCGGTGACCACCAACACACGTTTTTCCCCATTTTGTCCTTCTAATACAAAGTCGAAGCGCTCCACTCTTGTTGTCGTCACCACGGTAACGGGTGTATCCGGTCACATTTGAGTTGACAAGATAAAGATCAATGATCGTAAAAAACGGGATGCGGAGGTATCGAAATACAAGGTTTTATTGCTGTAGTCTGACATTGGAATTGTGAAAGAGCAAATTTGTCTTGTAGTCTGATCCGGGCATTACGTGTTGCCTGTCTTCGACGTGTTGTCTGTCCCACACTGCCTACATGTTTTTTTTTTGTGGAATTACTATGATAAACTGCTGCACTAACCAATGCTATAGTCCTCAATTCATTTCTTCACCATTTCTACCAGCAACAGCATATCTCCACATGTACACACTTTCCGAGAAAACTGCAATTTCAATTTCTATCGCCGAATGTGTGTTTGAAAGCCTTTGATGTGTTTGAGTCCGAAATGTCTGTCTTCTTTAAGAGAGGTTGGAGTGATGCAGTCAGTAATGGATGTATTTTTGTGTGTGGCATTTTAACCAGACCTTTAGAAACAACGCTGCAGCTGCCTCCTGCTGCATGGCACAACACACACACACACACACACACTCACACGCAGTCCAGGGGGCAGTAAAGTGGTTATCTTTCTCTCTCAGATCCTAATCTGACAGCAGCTCCAGCCTGTTGCCAGGTTACCCCTGGGGCAGCAATCTCCATTTAAATCCTGGCTACCTCCCCACCCAGCCATCAACACCAGCCCTGCACCACCCACTCCCTGAGGGTCCTCCCTCTCCTCCCACAGCCCTCCACATCCCTTCCAGTCGCACGATGGCAGGGGCACCAGGCTGAATTCACACGCGCCAGCAGGTGACATGCGGATGCTTTGGGATCAGCTGCCACTCAGGAAAAAGATGCTTGTTTGTGTGTGTCTGTGTGTGTGTGTGTGTGTATTTGTTAATAGCATGCTGCAGTTTGTTCAACATGCACAGAGCTGCAGGCTGCTCTTAGTGTACTTTGGCACAGGCTCACACAAACTCACTGTACAAGCCGGCCTTGTCGAGCAGGGGGATGCGGGCTGAATGGCCTTGTATGACAGAGGTTTGTAGCTGTGGGAGGATGTGGGCAGTGTCTGCACAGTGGGGCCAAGTCTGGCCCAGTGAGGGGGAAATGATTGAGAGATGGACCGATAGGCCGTCTGACGTTCCAGAGAACCTTCTCTAGCCTGTCCTCCGCCGGCCCGTCAATAGACTTCTATTGTGCGTGTGTCCGAGTAGACGTCTTGCGCGTTGACCCTCGGCCCAGGGTCGCAAAGGGGGGCACGGTCGAGGAGAGAGAGCGTGCATAATTGCAGCGCAAACACAAAGGCGAGCCCACCGAGAGGCCCTGCCGGCGCGCCGGCTCGGCCTCTCAGAAGTCGGCGGGCGACATTTAGCCGAGTGCTGGTGGGAAGGAAACATTTCCGGAACGTCTGATTCTGTCACATGGCTTTATCCACTCAGACGTGTAACTGCTTGGATGCCTTTTTTCAGCTTGAAGGCTGGCAGAGGAAATCATTGCATTTATCTCCATGTTCAAGACCTGCACACATGCCAGTTGGATAGATTTTCCAGTATTTTGCCATTCTGATAAGAAACTATGAATCTATCTTTTTAAGGTTTAATAAATGTGATAAAGGCGGCACGGTGACCGACTGGTTAGCACATCTGCCTCACAGTTCTGAGAACCCGGGTTCAAATCCGGCCTCGCCTGTGTGGAGTTTGCATGTTCTGTTCAGGGTGTCTATATAGTCAGTCGCTGAGTGTGCTGGCGTGAGTCGGCAAATCTCATTTTTATGAGACGGTCTGGTCCAATCGCGTTCGACTGCATCATTTAAGACTAAATTGTCCATTGGTGTTAATGAGAATGGCCGTTTATGCATTGGCACCCTGCAATTGACTGGCGACTGGCCAGTCCAGAGTACAGCCCGCCTCTCGCCCAAGGTCAGCTGGGATAGACCCCGCGGCCCTAATGAGGACAACTTGACAAGCACTATAGAAAATGGATGGATGGATGTAACTCATCACATTTTGGTGCAAATTGAGATAAAAATATAGACAATTTCTTTGGTCTTTTCCCCCATTTGAGTCATGATAAGTTTGCGCACCATGGATCCAAATGGAGTCCCATTAGCAGGTTTGAAGTTATACCCTGAGCTTTGGAGGGGTCTCTACAACTTTTGCCTGGCATGCCTAGTGAATGTGAAAACCCTGGTTTGGACGGCTGGATGGTGAGCATGGCTGCTCCATTTGGTTGATAGATGCGGGCCTGTTTGAAGTTGATTCAAGTAGAATGAGGGCCATTCATGAATCGTGGCACTCGCCACACTCCTGAACCCTCACCCTCATCCAACTCTCACGACAGTTCTGTTAGCACATGAAATGCTACACTGCTCAGAGCTGGTCGTGGTATGAAACCAAGGTGGCCAGACAGAAATCTGAGAATTAGCTTTGTGGTATTTGACATTCATGTGGAATTTACGCTCCTGCTCTCTGAACACGAATGCAAAAACATGACACGCGCCTTCCCTTTAGATCAGCTTTTCAGTAAATGTCTGAAATGTAATTGTATAGTACCACAGTATATTGAGCACAATATACAACCTGGAGGAGTTGTACTGTAGCGCAGATATGCGTAGATATAGCTCAATCTCCCAGATCTAAAACCATATTGTTACATCTTTAGGCAGCAAAATGGTTAAGACTGATTCAACAGCACCTTTGCTGGATGCACCCAAATAGTGCCCTACATCAGTTGCCCATATGCCACGCACTTCCGTTGTACGGACTCAGCCAGTTAGATTTTTTTTTCCCACTGCATCTTCTGTATCTCCAAGCCAAATGACTATACTGTATTCTTCACAAGATCACTTGAAGGTATATAGAATATTTTGCTGAAAGACATGAGTCGTACCATTAAAGAAAATTTGTCAGACGCCAGGAAGGACAAACGCTTCAAGCTGAATTATGAAGGTAACGTTCAAATTCAAGTTTCCAGGGTTAGCTACCTTCTAGCATAGTTAGAACACTTATGTTATCTTATTTAATTCAGATTTGCATGGGCTTTCTGTAATACATTGTAATGAATTCTAATCTTATATGAATGTCAGTTTCAAACAAGGACTCAACAGAGTGTTACCGTTTGATCTGAGTGATTTAGGTTGATCAAAAAAAACAAAAAACTCCCCAAATTTGAGTGAGAGGGAAAGTCAAGCAAACGTAACATTTTCTTTTCCAAATGTAAAGTGTAAAAAACTAAGAACGCTGTTGTGTGTACATGTGCTAGAAGCCTGACACAGAGGTAAACAGTAATGCTCGGCAGTGGTGCCCCTTGTTCGCTGAAATGGAAAAACTAGCAGATAGCATTTTGAAAAAATTTAACAGAACGCTGAATAGATGATGACGACCAGAAATAGTTGGGATGGCTGATATTTTATACGGAAGCTTCGCAGTCAAGTGTCGACATGTAGGCAATTGCTTCAAGACATGATTAATCAACAATACATTGCACCCACAATTGACTGAATTCTTAATGACTAATTATTCAATTTATTGATAATGCCAGTCAATCACAGGGCACATACAGAGACAGGTAACCATTCTCACTTATATTCACACCATCCCTGAATGGGAACTGAACCGACGCTCCCTATATGGAAGTGATTGATAACTATTTTCTGTCATTGTTGTTAATCTAGCACTGGGGTGATAAACTTACACATTAGCAACATACACTATCTGCTCATATTGAATTAATTGTTACAACTCTTAAACACATTGCTCTCAGAGAAATGTATTGTGTGTCATGTAAGTATGGGCCCCTTGTTGGTGCTATCCAAAAGATCTGCTGTTGACAGGCAGAACCAAGGTCAGTTCCTGGCCCTCTCACCATGCTTTGTCTGTGGGATCCTCGGAATGTGCCGGAATGTGGACTCCAACAGGTGGACTGGCCCTACATAGAGGGGGGGAACTCTCGACCCAACGAATTTGAAAGATTGGCAATCCACACACTTTGGGACAGATCTGTTTTCTTCCTATGGGATGCTATCAGTGACTGTTAGCATTAGCAGCGGCTTGTGTGTTTTGAATGATTCATAATCCATCCATCCATCCATCCATCCATTTTCTACCGCTTATCCGAGGTCGGGTCGCGGGGGCAGTAGCTTTAGCAGGGACGCCCAGACTTACCTCTCCCCAGCCACTTCACCCAGCTCTTCCGGGGGGATCCCGAGGCGTTCCCAGGCCAGCCGAAGGATGTAGTCTCTCCAGCGTGTCCTGGGTCGTCCCTGGGGTCTCCTCCCGGTGGGACGTGCTTGGAACACCTCACCAGGGAGGCGTCCGGGAGGCATCCAAATCAGATGCCCCAGCCACCTCATCTGGCTCCTCTCGATGAGCCATGACTATGATTAATAATGTAACCTTCCAAAGGATGCATTGAAGATGAGCAACTAAGTCAACAATGGAGGACATGCAGCATTTTGTGTTCTTTCTTGCCACGTGGCCATTTGTTGCAAGAGGAAGACGAAAGGCACATTTTCCCATTCCGAAAATGTTGCGACATGGGATTGTCATTTCGCCGTCAACCAATCAACAGCCACTACCACGTATCATTACACTGCACGCCACCAGAAGGCTGACAAATACAGTTGTGTACTGATCTGGTATTCCCATAACAAACTGACCAAAGCGTACTGATTGTTAGAAACAGAGTTTTTCCTTGTATGAATGAAGATTGAATGACAGCAAACCATTTTCCTTTTATTCAGCGAGACCAGAGAGAGGGAGGTAGTCAAACTGAGGTTGACTTAACGTTAGCACATGAGTCCAGACAGTTCCTTTTATTTTTCCCCTGAGGTAATTTTGTTCCTCTGGCTGAAAGATAGAGTTGGGATGCCATTGTCACCTCATGTGCACAGATCATCCCACTCTCTAGCAGATGGACTGTCTGGATGTTTTGCCCGTCTTCTCATCTCAGACACCTTTTTCATCCAATTCCAGTAGTTGACAGGCATTTCTTGGGGTTAAACTGGAGAAATAGCCAGCCTGAAGTGCAGCGGGATAAGACTGAAATGCTCCACTGTCAGCTTCTCCCGTCCCCCCCGTGCACCCACCCCCTGTTTCGCTTCACTCAGATTGTTATCGTGGGTGAGCTTATTGCTTCCTGTAGAGACCTGGAGCTGCCTCCCCTGTCTACTTTATGTTCCTGGATAAAAGCTAAGGCCAAATTATTACTACTTGCAATAAACTGGACAAAAATCTGTTTTGAAAAAGTCAGAAAAGAACCTCCACCACAGTACTTTGCTCTTGGAGGAGTGTTGCTGTCTGGTTTAGTTCTTGCAATGGCTGGGTTGTTTCTTTTAAAAGTGCAGGGTGCCCCGAAAAGTTTGACATTATTAGAAATATTCATTAAAATCTGAGTAGATGCATGTCCTAAGCAGACAAAATTGAAAGTTTCATTTTGAAAAATAAAAGATTGATCAAAATTCCAACATATGCAGATATAGATTTCATAACCAATTTCACAAAGCTTCACAAATGCTCACTATTCACACTGCCTGTGACACATAATCACGCTTTCCTTTTTGCCTTCCTCTTTGAATTTTTGACATTCAAATTGATGAGTTTTTTCTTTGTCCTCGAAAATGGTGGCTACACACTATTGTTTGACTTTGTTCCAGCATATTCCAACACATGAAAAGACTTTTCATTCCTAGTGAATATCATTTTTCACTCTGAGGAAAAAAATAAAACATTAAACTTCAACATTAAACATTTTACATATCTCTATAGAATTTGGGCAATAATTTGTTATGTTATGAGACTACGAAAACATGTCCATTTATTTAGGGAACACCCTGTTTAATGAAGGTTTTCACATCTAGGCCAGTGCAACACAGGAAAAAAAACATACTATACTAGACTATACTCTATTTCCTCATGTCGTGTTTGTTCTCTGCTCTATTTAAAGCGTCCTGGCTAGTCCCATGTTGTCTTGTCGCTGTGATGTCACACTATTAATGTAGATGGCGCAGCCTGAACACTACCACAACAACTATGTTGCAAACAAAACTGAACCATACTGCCAGGTGGTATCACAGTATAGCCTTCTTGGTGTATGTTTGCATTATGTAGTGTATTTTTTGCTGCTTACAAATTGTATTATTGTGATGACTGTACACTCCAGTCTCCTGCTCCCATTACCGCAGCGCTTCTGGGGTAACCCGAGACGAGACATCCACCCTCTGACACCCACTGCCCTGCAATGACTCCTGCGTCCCCTGAATTAGATTTTACTCCTCAAATTGAATCCCCCACTGAAACAAACACCCTTTTATGGAGATTATTACACAAACAAACACAGCATCCAACCACACCCCAAAATGCTACTTAGAAGGGTGTTTACGCGCTGGCTCCTATTCTCAGTAAAAGCTGCTAATAGGAGCAAATTACTGCCAACAACTCGAGCGCATCAAGTGCCTCGCTGCTCCGCTTTAATGGAGTTAACTTGTGACCAATCCAATTAGGAGCCTGCAAGGGGCCATTGGAGCCCATGAAGGGGCGGGTGGCCTGGAGAGGGTGGAGTAGCAGGGTCCCCAAGGGAATACCTGGCTCCTGGGGGCCGCTAACTGTCATTGTTTGCTCATAACGTGATTTGGAGTGGTATGGTACATAAATGGAGGACAAAATACGATGCATATTTATTAGCAAACTTTCAAATAAGTAAGATGGTTTCTTATTCCTGACGGCACGGTGGGCGACTGGTTAGAGCGTCAGCCTCACAGTTCTGAGGACCGGGGTTCAATTCCCGGACCCGCCTGTGTGGAGTTTGCATGTTCTCCCCGTGCCTGCGTGGGTTTTCTCCGGGCACTCCGGTTTCCTCCCACATCCGAAAAACATGCATGAATTGGAGACTCTAAATTGCCCGTCGGTGTGAATGCGAGTGCGAATGGTTGTTTGTTTGTATGTGCCCTGCGATTGGCTGGCAACCAGTTCAGGGTGTACCCCGCCTTCTGCCTGATGATAGCTGGGATAGGCTCCAGCACGGCCGCGACCCTAGTGAGGAGAAGCGGCTCAGAAAATGGAGGGATGGATGGTTTCTTATTCCAGACCTCTCTGTAAACTAGCACAAAATTCTGAGTTAGAACTGCCCTCATGCATATGTCATATAGCAGGGGTCACCTTTTTTTTGTGGCATTTTTACCACAGTTTCAAAAGAAGGAGCAGCCTCAAACAAGGTCATTCGGTAGAGTGTTGGTTTTACTCGTACTTTGTGGAGATTACATGTACTCCAACTTCCTCCCACCTTCCTTAAACATGCATATCAGGTGCATTGAAGGCTAAATTGTCCATGTCGTTTTAAAACTTGCATGGTAATTAATAAATAAATAAGTGAAACATCTGTAACACAACTCACCTTTACATATTAACTGTGGTTAGCTTGTTGCTTTTGCAACTATTAAGAATGTTAAATTGCTTACTTAAACAATTGCCTCTACAGTTAGGCCAGCCGCACACTAAGTGACGCAGCCAAACGCGACTGACCAAGACAATTGCAAAGAAATTAGTCAGCGACTCACACCCGCACACGTGGTGATTGACCCGAACACACATACCAACTCACGATAATGGAAAAACTGTGCCGCGAGTGTTCTTATCGAGAAACAACATTTTGCACTACCTTTTTATTGATTCACAAACAACATTCTGGAACCTGAAGGAGAGTATGGTGGCGCATTTAGGCTACTGCTTTTCTGTCTGAAATTTTTCTTTTTAGTTTTTTGGGGTTTGTTTTATTCATTTTGATGGTTTACTTTTGTCAGGATTAATAGCCAAACCGTGGCTGAAATTGGAACCTGGGCAGGCTTTCACTTGTCTCTGTACGGTTAGCTCTTGCTGGCCAGGACCGCTATGCCCTTTTTTTTTCACGCAAGCTAGCTCCCCCAGCTCGCCAGCTAGAACTTGTTAACGTCCACCCTGATGGCTTAGGCACACGACTCTCAACCATACTGTGGTGGTCCTGCTCCACCTTCCACTGGATGCTTGTTCGTATTCCACTTTCTTACATTCATCTGTCGTGACCAACATCCGTTTCCAGCGTTGGCTTCTTTCCGGACACTGACTTCAGTTGTATCGTTGCCCTGTTCATCCATGCAGCTCCTTTGGCTCGGCTATCGGAGGCTTCCCCCACTAGCATTTTCGCTTTTGTTGAGGACTCTCCTTTCGTCGTCCCCACTGCTTCTACCGAGGCCGGAAACTTGTCGACATTTTCGCCAGGTTGGACCGCCTCCCGTCTCAGTGTTCTGACTGGAGCATGGACACTGGCATCCTACACGCTCACGCTTGCTAATTGTTTCTGTGTTGTACACAGTATACTGTAAAGCATATTTGAGTGTCATGAAAAGAGCTATATAAATTACATTTTTGTTAAATAATAATAATAACAACAACAAGTAGAAGAAGAATTTATTATGGCGTGAATATCAAGGAAGAAGCAGATTTTTCAGGTGGCTGGAGAGGAAATGTCATTGACTGCACTCATGCATTTCAGTGACAGAGACTCTCCATGCTTTGCTTTTTAGCCACAAGCACATAGGAAATTACAAATATAGTTCTTTGTATTTGTCATTTTATATATATATATATATATATATATATATATATATATATATATATATATATATATACATAGTATATACTGTATAGTTATGACTTGGTGGCAGCCAGCTGGTTGTTGCTTGGCACTCGGAAACAATTTTTATGATTTTTGATCATGCAATACAACATGGCATTTTTGATTGGCCGTTACATCTGCAATGTTGCGAAACTGTTCACCTGCGACTAAAATTTCAAATTGTAGCAAAACTAATTGCAAATGGACGGCCACTCATGAAAACTACTTGCAGAACCTCACACACTGCACGACAGTTCAGTCGCCTTCTGTTATGTTGCGTTGAGTGTAGCAGGCCTTTATAATGGGTTAATGATAGCAGCAGTCTGACCCTGAACGAAATTATTTCCATTTCCTATGGAAAACATTTGTTTACAAATCCACCTAACCAAGAATTGGACCGAGAACAGAGTGTGTTCAAACTTCGAAGTTCCACTGATGATGGTGTTTTTATTGAATACTTACAAGGTTAAGGATGTGCATCTCCCCTTTTGAGTCAGAGCTCTCTCAAATGTTGACGGCTGTCCTGGGTTTGTTTTTGTTCTGCTTCGTGTGAGACATTAGGCTTGCTAGTGACCCGGGGGGTCAGCGAGAACACAGCCCTCAGCTCGCCGGGGTCAGCGTTCTTTGACGTCTGGAAATGTTCGGGCTGAAACTCAAAGCAGGCCCGTTAATCAAAGCTAATGCAACTTTGATGCCGCTGTATCTCCACTTCATTGAACCTCCATTACCTCGGCCCGGCTTCCTCATTCCATGTCCCTGTCCTCCCTCCTTCCCCTGTTCAACTGGCTCCATTACCAGATGCCCCCCCTTTCATTCGACCCGCTCCCCCTAGGCATCCCAAACCTCATTTGCACAGACATGTTTAGCCAGCACAGGAAGCAACCCATGCCCTTAACAAAATTACAGTCCAGCCAGCGAATGAGCCGCGGGGCCGGTCTGCGGGGACCAATCACAGAAGGTTCTCAGCTCTACCAGTTCCTCATTTGAAAGGACAAGAGGGGACTCTTAAAATGTGTATTTTTTCATTTTTATTTTTTTGTCAATTCTGCTGTTGTGCGTAATAGCTTTGGACCTGACCAGCAGCTCACCTCTCATGATGTGAACTAATGTGTTCTATTTCAGCTTTTCGATGCACTTCATGTGCTGCTTTGAATGATGTGAGTGATAAGACTTGTAATGATGGTGATGTAAATGTAGCGAGCGCTGCGTTAACAGACTCAGGGTGCATGGCCGCGCTCTGATCGCTATCTCTGCGGCGCCTCAGTAATTTGGCTCTGAAGTTTGCTCTAATAATGGAACGCTGCTTTGCCTTTTCCCTCTCGTGTCCTTTCCTTCTCGCATCCTGCATTCCTCTTTGGCCAGGCTGATACTCACTATATATATATATATATATATATATATATATATATATATATAAAAGGTCAATATATATATTATTTAAGAAAAGGTACACTTGCACAATCTAACAACATCCAAAAGAGATGTGTTGTGGTGTGTGGTGGCTAATATTTCCACTCCAGTCCTGTAGTTGAACAAATGAACAAGAAGAAGGATTGGATATCATTGAATAAAGTACACTTTTACGGAATTGTCAATACAATTATTACATGGGGATGATGTGGAACATTTTGTAAAAAGAAATCATACAAAATTAACGTTGTCTTTTAAATAAAGCCAGTTTAAAAAATATATATATATATATATATATATATATATATATCAGAATCATCTTTATTTGCCAAGTATGTCCAAAAACACACAAGGAATTTGTCTCCGGTAGTTGGAGCCGCTCTAGTACGACAACAGAACACTTTGGAGACAGAAAGACATTGACAAAAAAATGAGCAGTAAAGGGTTGCTAGTTATCTGGTAATGCCGGTACTTTTTTTTTTGGACAATTGTGCAAAAAGATGCAGAGTCCTCTAGCACTTAGAGCAGTTCGAATGACTAATATTGCAATAGTCCGGTGCAATGACCGTTGTCCAAAGTGCGCCGAGACTTCAAGAAGTGTATGCGGTTTAAAGTGACGAGTAGTGCGATAATCTGGGACAATGTTGGTTGTGCAAATGTTACAGATACTCCTCAATCAGTGTGCAAATGGAGCAGATGCTATTAGCCAGTATATGCAAATAGTGCAGCATGGCGAGACAACTACAGTGAGTGCACGAGTAATACATAATTGGCCCCACAGAAATGTGACAACGAACTCAAGTCAAAAAATTGCCAGCATGTTGCAATGGAATTGTAGGTTAGGTGTTTAAGAAGTTGATCGCAAGAGGGAAGAAGCTGTTGGAATGTCCGCTAGTTCTAGTTTGCATTGATATATATATATATTTGCCAAAGAATGTGAGATAATATTACACTGGGTGTGAAAACTTGAATTTGGCCATTTTCACATCCATTTAAATTTTGGGGGTCAATCATATATTATCATGCAAAGAAAATGAATTGAGTGCTCAAGTTCACTAAAATGAAATAGACATAATCTTCCACTAGCCAGCACAGTGGTTAGCATGTCAGCATCACAATTCTGAGGTTCGGGTTTCGAATCTCAGCTCCGGTCAGAGTTTGTATGTGCTTTCCGTGCTGGCGTGGATATTCTCTGGGTACTCCGGCCTTCTCCCAAATTTCTAAAAACATTGAAACTCTAATTATACAAAGATGTGAATGTGTATTATGGCTACGCTTGCATGGGGGGAAAAAGTCCAAAAAACGGCATAGTAGCTTTCTGAGGAGGAGGTTTAAGTCTCACTAAATAATAATCACTCACTGACATATTTTCAGGTTCAACAAAAGGCCTCTTGGCTTTATTTACATAAATCAAAAACTCTCCTTGGTTGACGTCGGCTAAAGAGCAAATAAGAAACTTAATTCGGAGTTAATCAAATGTTTATTGCTTGACAAACTGTTTTGCGCTTCACTCCAATACTAAGCGGCGACTCGGCCAAACAGCTGTCCTATACATCTAATCAGCAGGATGGCCTAGCGAGGAGAGGAAAAAGAAAATATTCATAAGAAATTAATTTGTCTAAATTGTAGGATCTACAGTATAAGTTCAAATAATTAATTATTATCATTAGCTTAATATTGAAAAAAATAATGCATACAATCAATAGGCTCCAACAATTTGAGTGTTGGAAATAAATTGATGGATAATCTCCCACTGACCAACAAGTCTACTTTCCATAGCAAGCAAGTCCCAATGGATCGAAATAGCATTGGGGGAGTCAATGATTTATTTATTTATTCATTTAAATCATGGGAGTTCGCCCATGCAGTCTACATGTGTTTTGTGGACTTGGAGAAGACGTTCGACCCTGTCCCTTGGGGGGTCATGTGGGGGGTGCTTCGGGAGTATGGGGTACCGAACCCCCTGATACGGGCTGGTCGGTCCCTGTACGACCGGAGTCAAAGTTTGGTCCGCATTGCCGTCGGACTCGTTTCCGGTGAGGGTTGGACTCCGCCAAGGCTGCCCTTTGTCACCGATTCTGTTCATAACTTTTATGGACAGAATTTCTAGGCGCACTCGAGGCGAAGAGGGGGTCCGGTTTGGTGGCCTCAGTATTGCATCTCTGCTTTTTGCAGATGATGTGGTTCTGTTGGCTTCATCAAGCCGTGACCTCCAACTCTCACTGGAGCAGTTCGCAGCTGAGTGTGAAGCGGCTGGGATGAGAATCAGCACCTCCAAATCTGAGACCATTGTCCTTAGTCGGAAAAGGGGGGCGTGCCCTCTCCAGGTCGGGGATGAGATCCTGCCCCAAGTGGAGGAGTTCAACTCTCTTGGGGTCCTATTCACGAGTGAGGGAAGAATGGAACGGGAGATCGACAAGCAGATCGGTGCAGCGTCTGCAGTGTTGCGGACTTTGTATCGATCCGTTGTGGTAAAGAAGAAGAATCACCTTTTATTGTCACGAACATGCATGCATGCACACGAAATTTGTTCTCTGCATTTTACCCATCACATTGAACACATACACATGTTAGTGGAACACACTGGAGCAGGGGGCAGCTGAAGCACCCGGGGGGCATTTCGGGGTATCAGTGTCTTGCTCAACGACACCACAGCCGTGAGTCCGGGGGATGTTGGTGGACGGTCCAGTCGGGGTCTTGAACTTAGGTCCCCCACGGTGGCAGGCGATGATCTTAACCATTGGGCCACAGCTGCCTTCTAAAGAAGGAGCTAAGCCGAAAGGCGAAGCTCCCGATTTACCGGTCGATCTACGTTCCTACCCTCACCTATGGTCACGAGCTGTGGGTCGTGACCCAAAGAACAAGCGGCCGAAATGAGTTTCCTCCGCAGGGTGTCCGGGCTCTACCTTAGAGATAGGGTGAGAAGCTCGGTCATCCGGGAGGATCTCGGAGTAGAGCCGCTGCTCCTCCACATCAAGAGGAGCGAGATGAGGTGGCTGGGGCATCTGATTTGGATGCCTCCCAGACGCCTCCCCGGTGAGGTGTTCCGGGCACGTCCCACCGGGAGGAGACCTCAGGGACGACCCAGGACACACTGGAGAGACTACATCCTTCGGCTGGCCTGGGAACGCCTCGGGATCCCCCCGGAAGAGCTGAATGAAGTGGCTGGGAAGAGGGAAGTCTGGGCGTCCCTGCTAAAGCTACTGCCCCCACGACCCGACCTCGGATAAGCGGTAGAAAATGGATGGATGGATGGATGTCTCCACCATAGGTAGGTAGGTAGGTAGGTAGGTAGGTAGGTAGGTAGGTAGGTAGGTAGGTAGGTAGGTAGGTAGGTAGGTAGGTAGGGAGGGAGGGCGGGAGGAGGGGAGGAAGGGTGGCAGGGTGGTTGGGCGGCTGGGTTGGTGTCCCGACCACATTAATAAGGACAAGAACTATAGCAAATGGATGGATTTATGTGCAGGTGTACCTTATGTTGTGTCTGGTGAATGTTTCAAGAACATAACCTGCATTTATTTGTCATTTGCGCTGCACAGTATGCCTTTTGCCTCACACCTGCCTTGTGGAGCTTCGTGGGAGAGTGTGTTTCTCTTTGATTCCTGTTTAATATTCCAAGGTGCTCTGTGGTGTTGGGAGGACCAGCAAGCCTCCATTTAATGTCTGTTTCTGTATGCATCCAGGGCTGTAGAGGGGAAGCCATGTGAGATATCTCCCCATCCCTCATTCCAATCACCTCTCGCTGCATGCCCTCTGCTCAGGTAATTAACTTCTCCCTCCACCGGGCCCTCTCTGCTCCTTATCTGGACTCCATTCTGTTAAAACTATCAGCCTCCCTCGCCCACCGCCATGTCTAATTCCTCTGCTTGAAGGAGGTGGGGAATAATCCAGGGCCAAAACCTGCCCTCTGCCTCTTCTTCTTCTCCTTTTCCTTTTTCTTCTCCTTCTTCTTCTATCGCATCACTTTACTCCTGACACTTACTCGGCACCCTTCATCCCCTTCTTCTTGTTTTGTCTCCTCTATTTAAAAAAAGAAAAGAAACAGGGCTTTTCGTCGATTCCCTTCTCGCTGAATCGAGATTCAAGCGTGTGTGATTGGATTAATTAAACACGTTATCCTGATCTGTGAAAGGTAGACGTGTAGACGTGATCCCTGTTCACTATATCCTGATTAGTGGTCTCTCTGTCTCTGTTTCACACACACACACACACACAAGGTGAGCAAAGACAAGCTAAATCTTGGACTTTCTGAAACTGCTGGGGATTAAGGAGCAATTGTAATTGCTTTCTCCCTCCCCCTCTGTAGGTTCATTTGTATTGACGACTTGTTATTTCTCCGTGGCACAGCGGGGACGTCACCGGACAAAGAGACAATGAGAGGACAGGACACGACAAGGAAGCTTCAGAACCAGTGCTAATCATTTATGATGTAGAAAAAGGTAAAGTGGAAAATACAAAGACAAGCATGATCGTTGACAGATAATCCCGAACCTGATTGAATGTCACACCACTTCTCCCTCCATCTCCTCTTTATATCCTTCTCTCATTTCATGTGACTCTCAGTGTGTGGTAGCGCTCGCCCAGCTAGAGGCCAAGTGTTAAGTATGTATGTGTGTGTGTGTGTGTGCGTGTGTGTGTGTGCGCACCGAGGATTTGTTCCAGACCGTGTGCAGTTTAACCCACATTGTTAAAAACTAAGCTCAACTCATCCCAGTGGAAGTGAAGCCATGCAGCGGTGACTTTTGCTTTGAAAGAATTACAGGTCTTCCTTTATTGTAGTAAAAGGCTCATCGATAGGGATTTGCCTAAATGTTCAACAATCTTAATGATTCATAATGATTTCATCCGTCAAATTAAACATTGAACTGATTGCAAGAGTAAATAAACAATTGTAAATCTAGAATGAATATCTGCCAATGTCTAAATGGTAAACTGCATATATTGTATGCTTGAATTTTGATTGAGATATTTAGTCACTGAGGAATTAAGAACATTTTAGAAAAGCAAAGTCAGCTGAAAATAAAAATCCTGGATCAGCACCATATGTAGATTTTCACCAAAATGTCATGGCTTCTGCCTTGGTCACCCTTTTTAGTACACTAGAAATAGCCATCCATCCATCCATTTTCTTTACCGCTTATTCTCACTAGGGTCGCGTGCCGCTGGAGCCTATCCCAGCTATCATCGGGCGGGAGGCGGGGTACACCCTGAACCGGTCGCCTGCCAATCGCAACACTAGAACTAGTGAGTTGCTTTTGCATCATCCAGACTTTCTTTAGAAAAACAAAAAAAGACTCATTTGCACCCCTTCATAGGAAAATTATACATATTTGGTAACTTGAACACCACTTCCTCACAATAAGGCAGCAATTAATGAATGATCATAATTGCATAATCATAAGTCATAATTAAGGATGGTAATCAAAAATCCGTTCTTTTTTTCAGAGCTGGTTCCCAATAATTATATTCATAGGGATCGTTTCTTAGCTTGCTTAAGCGGAACGGAAGATGAATGAATGAATGAATGTTTTATGTCTGAATTGGTTGAACAGCAAAAGGAGTGCTAAATATTCATAAATGTTCGTAGCCAACAAGTTATAATAGTAAATACTACTACTGTATACCATTCTGGTAAAGTTGATTTTTCATTTCAAGTCTTGTAATGTACTACAATCATTTTCTAGTCTAAACATTCTGAATGAGTTCCCTATTTAATGTGGCAGCTATGTTTGAGATCCAAATTCCCTTTGTGATTCATTTTCAGTCCCAAATTTTTGTAATATTAATAACGCACAAAATCTTATCGATACAAAGCTAAATTTAGTTCATGCAAAATAAGAAACACTGTGATGATAAAATACCCTGTAATCTGATATGAGATGGATGTTCAGTTATAAGCTTTTTGCATGATTTGCTTCCTGTGCGCACACGCGTCTGACAGGTGTCCACGCACCAACACTTGAATAGATATTGTTATTGGTACTTCAAGCTGGAACGACAGCAACTCAACACATGGCCACTGCCAAGCAGGCATGAAAGAATAATGCAAATTGAACACAAAAATACAATTTTATTCAATGTCCACAGACAAGCAAGTTAATTGAGAATATGCATGCTGTATGAGAACAATAATGCAGCTAAATCAAGATCCTTCGGTATTATTCCATTCATCCATTTTCATCCATCTTTTCCTCATTAGGGTGAATTGGAGCCAATCCCAGCTGGCTTTGGGTGAGAGGCAAATTACACCCCGGACTGGTCGCCATCTAAACACAAACAACCATTCACACTTCCGTTCACACCTATGGCCAATTATGAATCTTCAATAAACCTAAAATGCATGTTTGGAAGGAAACCGGAGAAAACCCTCCAAAGCACAAGGGAGAGCATGCAAACTTCACACAGGAAGGCCCAGCACAAGCTTTGAACCCAAAACCTCAGAATTGTGAGTCAATCACTCATCCGACCATGCTGCCCAAAATCAAAAACTTGTCTTTCAAAACATGTAACCAGTACGTTTTATATTATTAGTACCTTTATTTTGCTAATGGGTCTTCTTTCCTCCATTTTTTTAAACTGTAGAATACTAAGGAATGTACAGTCAATCTGAGTTCAGGGTTAAAAGGCCTTTGTGCCTGTTGATTAATATTTTAAAGACCTCTTTCAAGAAGATTCATTTATTAGACCCGTGATCAATTATTATACGCACTGTATAAACCAGACGGTATAAATTGATGCCTCGTTCTTTGTTTCCAGCCTGTATCGTGTTGCAAGGACAAAGCAGCGCATCCAATCCGCCTCTTTTGACACCCTTGTCTAAAGCCGAGCACAAAGACCTGCATCACACACCCTCTAACCACTCTCCCTCTATTTGAGCACATGTGGTCCCACTCAGACATGTTGGATTGTTTGCAGCTGCATGGACAACTGTGGCAGCATATGTGCAATACAAACACAGAAGTGCTACACAATGAGCAGGTAACATTCGAGAAGAAGACGATTGTAGACTATATGAAGTAATATCATCACTCTTATTCACTATTAACTCGACCAGGCTGTGCTATGTGACCCCCGAAAAGCACAACTTATGCATGACAACTAACTAACTCATCACAATTTTATTTTTATAATGGAGCACTTTCCAAGGAGCATGTATTTTGTACCGTAATTTTCAGAGCTCTGACACCTCGTAGCTAACCTGCGTTGCCAAAAAGAAAAAAAACGTTTAGGACTTCTACTACGACAACGACAAGAATTCCTTTCGATTGTTCCCATGCTTTGCGACTTGGTGTCCTTTCACAATGAGCTTGTAGCGCTCTTGGGTCCATCAGTTCATGTTGAGATTTATATTTTTTTACCCTGAAGAGCCACTGTAGTTGTTGCTGGACAATGTGGAATTGAGCAAAAACAAGTTGGAGTCATTTTGTGTCACGTTTCAAATCACATTTGTTTAATGTCCGAAAAGGGGCGAAATGACCTCAGTTCCAACCTCAGAAATCTCATAATTGTCGAGGGCCACAATTGATTGGGACTCTTAAACAGGCAGAGGACGGGGCATGAGGTGAATAAAAATCGTAGGGGATGCTGTCAAGTCCCCTATTTTTTATGTTGTTGGTTTTTTTTATAATTATGACCACTCCTACATGTATTAATATACTGTATTTGTTTTCCTGCTTGGAAGTTTTGTGCCCCCTGAAATGTTGTGGCCTGAACGACCGCCCCACTCGTACCTATAATGAATTTTGTTCAATGTACATTATGCAAATCAAAGAAAATGCGCAATATTATCTTCATAAAGGCTACATTTTTAAGCAGTCTCCTGTATTGGATCTCATTGATAAGATATAAAGAATAACATCTTAGAGGACAACATTAGGAAACAGTGTGGTGACATAACTTATCCTCTCTCTTACCTACAGTACATGGATCCAATCCGTTCTTATAGCATTCCTATATGTTTCCATGTGTGTACTCAGTCTAACAAGCAGCATGGTGTAAAATGACCCACCATAGACCTGCAGCTTTGTTGGTATGACAAAGCGTAGAGTAAGCACTCAAATAACAAGCTAAGTAAGGTGTTGCATAAAACTGCCTCCGCACAAAGACAGGCAGTCATGTGACACACTTACTGTATGGAAACTGATTTAAGAAGGAAGAAGAGACACTGGGATGCAGTTTGTTATACAATATGAGAATGATGCAGTAGAGTCTGGCAACAATGCAAATGACACTACAACCACGAAAATACAAATATTCTTAAATGAATACCTCTCTGACAATGTCAATCATAAGTAAAGGCAGATTTTTGGTTACAACTCTTATCCTCTGTCAATGATGTACACTTATGCAATATTATTGAGCGAACCTCTTTTAAGCCAATGTCACATACTGTAAAATCGGGCTCTAGGATAAACGAGCAGAGGTTCAAGACACAAGAGTAGGGAAACTGAATGGCAAGACAAATTCTATGACAGAGCAAAGCTACAGAAAGAAGAAAATAAGTTACATCTTGCTAGATCTCTTGCGAGTAGAATTTTTCATGGTGTTTGATGACTGCACACAGTGTCTAATGGTACCAATCTGCAAATAAAGTGGAGCACCTCTCTGAAAACAGCTTGCCTGTTCCTTGAGCTGAGAGTTGACAGCTACATTCTCATTAGAATGTCAGGGTGTATGTGCAATTACTAAATGAAATAAAACAAAATACAATTCCTTTTCGGAAGAGGTCTCACCTTGCACAAAGTGTAATGAAATAGCTGTAATAATTTGTTTTGGATAAGTCCTGTGCTGTCCCTCTGGGTCTGTTTCATTGTGTCTAAGTAGATTAGCATAGACAGACAGTGATGGAGCCAGAAGGACATTAATGCTATTAGTACTTACAGACTGAGCAGCACTGATCAATTGTCGATTCAAATGTATTTGGCCACAACTGACTGGTGATAAAGACTTTCAAATGAAGAGCACTTTGCCCTCCATGTGATAACCATTTCTTAAAGGGTGGAGCGTTCCCAAGCCAAAGGAGAGTTCACTTAACATGTGTGAGCATTGGTTGCTTTTCACATTGGAGGGTTATTGATGATCACTCGGCTAAAACTGATGGAATCTCACCGTAAACTGGCTTTACATTGACCATCTTTGACGTACAACGGAATATAGTCTAAAGCAATTAGTTTTGTTCCCAGTATAATTTGACGTTGCCCATTTCCTGGAAGAAATTCCAGCGCAAAGGAGAAATTGCATGGACAGAGAAGGAGAATATGTGATCTACAATCTCTTGTGTGTCCCACTGAGTGGTCACGCCATCACGATAACCTTGCTGTCTGGCCTCCATTATCTCTTAAAGGAGGACATCATTGGATTAAGCGCCGGCCCAAACATCTGATATGTAACGGATACCTGCCATTATTAATTACTAAGTGCAATTACAGCAGAACAGAAAAGAGGAATAACACATACTGTAAGGCTCTGTTTACCATGATGGACCTAGATTCTTTTGATATAATTTCTGGGGAAAACAGTGTGTCTACACTGTTAGGGCTCTATTTTTATAGCGGCAGAGCGCAAAAACTGGCGCATCTTGATTTTCGTGCAAACACAATTTGGCAGACTGGTCTGCAATGAGCTGGGTGTATCGGGGCAACCAGGTTGTGTGGCAATTAGAACTTTTAACTCCCATTCACATCAGGCCCACTTTATTTTTGCCCACTGAAACTTTAAATGGCGGTCAGTTCTTTCGCATATAACGTGCAAAAGTATTTGGCCACCACTTGTGTTGTTGTTTTGATTAAATTTTGCACATGGTGAATAGAGTTATACAAAAAACAAAAAAACCCACAAAAGTACCTCATAACTTTTTATAAGGATCAACAAAAAGGTGCAGATACATTCATTTATTTTCACAATTTGTGTCATTATGGCATCAGTGGAACTGTCCACACTGCCAGAATAATAATTGTACTACCTGTGAGTTGATCGTCATAATCCATTCATGAACCAGGAAGTAGCCTGCTAACTAAACAAATGATGGACCCACAAACACAAATATGAAGTGCCACAATTTGATTTCTTACTTTTTTGAAGAGGTCTGCATTCTGAGTCACAGTGGCATTCAAGTTATTTATGGGAATGATTAAAACTGTGAATTTAATGGTGGCCTATAATACTTTTGCATATAATTTGTTCGTGCTTGGCAGGAATTTCAGGGTTCGAATCTCGACCGTGCGTCGTTTGCATGTTTGCAGTACTCTCGCTTCCTCCCACATTCCAAAAACGTGTCCTAGGTTCATCAAAGACTCCAAATTGTCTATAGGTGTGATTGCGAGTGTGAATGGTTGTTTGTCTATCTGTGCCTTGTGCTTGACTGGGGACCAGTCCAGGGTGTACCCCGCCTCTCGCCCAGAGTTAGCATGGATAGGCTCCAGCTCACCTGCATCCCTAATGAGGATAAGCACTGTAGAAAATTAAAGGATTGACGTTATTTTCCAAAAAGAGGTTACAACTTTGAACTTATGGTGGCATTCAAAGAAAGGCATGATACTTATACCAAAATAACATACTAGACACTAACAATTTTGCCAAGAAATATATATATTTTCTCCCATAATTCTTTTGTTATTAGTAGTCATGTTTTATTTCTCACATTTAGCTTTGGAATATGGCATATTTATTTCAAAATATGCATTGATTGATGCAGTGCAGTTCTATACCACTGCAAAGTACAACCACAATGATAAAGATATTATTTGACAGGATCAATCAAAGTTTTATTCTTTGTAAAGTCAGATGAGATGTTGTACTAGTGTACCTAATGTTGTGGCCTGTCAGTGTTTAGCATTACTAGAGTTGGGCATCGTTTGAATTTGAGCGATTCCGGTCCCAATTCTGGTCCCAAACAATTCTGGATTCCTATTCTTTTAGTGGGTTTAAATAAAGGGTGTCAAAATTAGGAACATCCATTTTTTTGCAACCCGCAGCATAAACTAAAATAATAACCAGTATCAATATCAAACCTATAAACGAAAAGGCAATGTGTGTGGAACTATCCCAACTGACTTAATAATCATTAATTGTTTCAGCTAAAAGTTAAATATAGCATTGTTAAAATTATTTGCAACTGCTTTATCATGTCAAATGGTTTATATGAGCAAGTTTTAACTTGACTTCCTGTTTTAAGTTTTGTTTTTGGCACGAAAGGTAACTTCACACAAACTCAGTAAAAACGAATGTAAAACGAGATGCAAGAAAAAGATTTAAGTATTGAACCAAATGATTTGTAAAGCGTTGATTCCTTTCCCTACCCACCGATGAGGCACAAAGTTAGTGTTTGTGATACTGTGAGATGTTTTTGTGAATTTTGTCCCAATTCATTGTGATGTAAAGTTGCTAGTTTGACCCTTTGGTGAAGTTTTAGCTCAATGTTAAGCTTGTAATGCGACTGTTTCTACTTTCTTCCGAGTGTGGTGAAGTAATTTATATTTTATTTTTGTGTCTGTCATCAGCTCTTACGTTGGTTTGGACTAAAATAAACGGTAAAAAAACCACAGTGCAAGAGTGCAGCCCACCGTTTCACTTGTTAGCTGCGTCACTGTTGGCATAGACGTATTTTACTGTTTCACTCACCCAATTGACTTGACTGAAGTTCCGCACGGTGTAGGCTGAGGCTCGGAGCGGGAGGGAGCGCGTCAGACGCTACACATCGCGAAAACCTCCTTTGCACAATATAATCTTATTCCAAGTGTTGCGCTGAGGCAACTCGTCATTTATTTTAACATCGCTAAGACGCACTTTTGTTCGCCCCGCTGTTGGGCACAAGTGCGTCTTCGTGCATGTTCTTCTTCGTTGGTTTTCGACGCTTCTTTTTTGGTTTTCGCCACTTCTTATTCAGCGGACTGTAAGAGTTGAACCTGTGAACTGAATTTTTTTAATTTGAACGATTCCAGGAGAACTGGAATGCTAGTCCCGGTGCCAATCGGTTCTCGATTCTCGATGCCCAGCCCTCAGCATTACACACACTGAAAGCAAGGTCGCCTATTAGCTTTTATTTATTGTCAATGGAAAAATCAGTGACCTTTCAGCTAAAAGTTGACATTGGGATACATAATGGATAGTTATTATTTCGCTATTATATGTCTTAAAAGTGTGATTGGTATATTATGCCGTTGGTCTGAAAGCAGCTGCTGGAGCGTTTCAAAGAAGGCATTGATGAATATGTTCCCGTGCAAATCGGAGGCTCTAACACAGTGGAAGTGGTGATGTTCATTTGTCAGGAGATGGATTGCAATCATAGCGAGCAAAAGCTTTTAATTTGACTCCGGTGTGGTAATTAGGTTTCAATTGGCTGTGCTCGCTAAGAGGAATGGGTAATGAAGTTAGTCGACGTACTTTGCTGTGTGTGTAGAGAGGCGCCGTGAGTAGTTTGGGTCAGTACATTTAACAGTCTGCCTCTTTTACTCTAATTCATTGTGTAAAGCTGTTTATTGTGCGTATCACAGACCTTTTATGCTCCAGTTAAGTGGGCCGGGCACATTACAGTAATGGGGATGGGGTATGAAAACACACTGAAACCTGAGCTAGCGCCTCTCCTTGACTTCCTCCTCTGATGTCTTCATAATGCCTCTCGTAATACTGCTTCCGTCCCATTGGTTCATCACGTCCCTGACGTCTCCTTGCCGTGATGTCCGAACTGCGTTGATGTCATTAATGGCAGAGGACAGAACTTGGAACTCTCAGGTTACCTGGCAAGGAGAGCAGAGCGCAAGAGGGGACATGGCTGAAGTGCATTGTTGGAGAGAGCGATGATAATTAGTTGAGTCAAATGAGTGCGGTTGATGTATAAGAATTGTGATCTTATGAGGACATTATGGACATGGGGTCATGAAAATGAATTGTGGGAACATTGTGGTCTGATCTACTGTATATGGTTTGTGTGTACACGCGTGAGGCAGTGGGCACATTAACCACATGACGACCCCAGCGTGACCCCTGAGAAGCGTGTAGGCGCCGAGTTCAGTCTGACTCTTGTCACATGATCCCCTGATGCCCCCCCCCCCCTCCCCACCATCAGTCACAATAGAGTATTAATCTGAACAACACATGCACATACTTGTGATGCACTAAAATGGTCACACACATTTCTGCAAAGAAATACGACAACATAAAAGATAATAAAGACTTATTATTGATATGTTCAGCGCAGTGCAGTCTGCCTCACAGTTCTAAGGTTCTGGGTTCAAATCTCGTCTCCGGTCTTCGTGGGGTTTGCTGCGGGTACTAAAGCTTCCACCCTCGTTCCAAACACATACATGTTAGGTTCATTGAAGACTAAATTGTTCTTAGGTGTGAATGTGAGTGTTAATGGTTGTTTGTCCATGTTTGTATGTGCCCTGTGGCAGGCTGGCAATCAGGCCTCACTCACATTATCGTAGAGGGACTCTCTGCTCCTGTCTGCTGACTGTGACTGCTTTGTCGTCACAGGAGTAGCAGGGTGACGAGAAAGATGAGATGGCCTCGAATGCAGTTTGTGTTGCTGTAAATACAAGACCTATGTCCTATGCCACTCAACTCCTTTCCTCTCTTCCACACCTTCTCGTATAATGTGGAGACCACCAGAGCCTGCTGAGTTGTTTTACCAAAGGGCATCACTCCCGGATGGATTACAGAACATGTTAGACCATGAACAAGTCTAACATCATATTAGGTGTAGGTTACTCCTGAGTCAAGTCTAATGGGCTTAGAGTATATAAATGTGACACAAGGGTTACATTTGTTGAACTGTGAAGGAAACGAAAACTCCATAGCCGAACATTTTCACGACATCCTGCACCCAAGTGTGATGCAAACAAAGTTAACAGAGCAGAGTTAGAGTGGTTTTATTAGAGCAGGAGTCACCAACTTTTTGGAAACCGAGCGCTACTTCTCTGGTTCTGATTATTGTGGCTAACAGTTCGATACACAACTCTGAAATAACAAAAGGATATTTATGTGTAGACACTGATCATGGTAATGACTTATTGCAATAATTATCAACAATTATCAACATTTAACAATGTAGGAAACAAATGAATATCAGTATGCAACATAAATCAACATAAAGTGTTTACATTTTCAAATGATCGTTTCCACAACATTCCTTGACAATCACCATGTCCCTTTCCGAGTGAGCTATTTTTAGAACTGGTCCGTGGGCTACTTATGTGGTCATTGGGGTCTCCGTTGTAACCCCTGAGGATATCCGTCCAGGATGCTTTTTATCACCAGTTCTGCCATTTGGATTATACAGTATCGGTATTAGTATGCCTAAGTCAAGTAAACCCACTTATTTTTTACTGTACTATGCATTTTTAAGATAGGCTGAAGCTGAATTCTTCTCTTCACCTCGCTCCCACAATTGAGGCCTCCAGCGTCTCAACATCCTCGGAGTGTGTGGGCTGACTCCAGCCTGACTTCCTGTTATAGAATTTTACAGAACCCTTTCCACTCTTACGTGTGGAGCAGCCTAGCAGCTAGGTAAGTGTGTCTTTGTCTCTGATATAATCTACACTACAGTCTGTGCATGCCTGCTCACAGTGTCAGATCACATCAGCATCATTACAGATGCAGCGATATGGTTTTGTTTTTCAGATATTCATTTTGATACACTATATGTCGAGTCAGCGGCGTGTCTAGCTCCACCCATAAACAAGGATTCATACAAATAAAGGCCTCCTCTCAAAAAAATGTCTCACTTCAAAAAAATCCTTCATACCTCTCTGCGGTTGTGTAAATAAATGCCCCAGGCCACTATTTGAGGAAATTTGGAGGAGGAAAAATAAACAGGAAATGTGTTGTTGTTATGGAAATCTGTGAAAAACAGGTTGGAGTACAGTTGTGATTTCTCGATAGAGTGGTGCTTGAAAGATCAGGACGAGGTTTCAGGACCACAAATAGTGTCACTCAATCCACAGCGATTGTGCTGCTGTGTCTTCACTTCGGAGCTGCATTGTCTCGATGTGTAGCTCAGGGCAATGGTTCATGGAAGGACGTTTATTCTGAAATAACAATCAAAAGTACAATGTGAGGGTGTCAACGAGCAGTTTGATCATGTGTGTTTCACAAAAGATCAAGTTTCGAGGAGCTAGTTGGATATCCTTTCACTCTTGACTACAAGCTGAATGACTGGTTGAAAATATGTCATATAGTTGAATAAACTTAATTGTAAGAGAGGTTTTCTTATTGTTTATACATTGTTTGATGTTGGATTACATGTGTCTGAATAAGACATGTTGACTTTACCATATTTTCACGACCATAAGGCTCACTTAAAAGTCGTACATTTTCTCCAAAATGGACGGGGCGCCTTATAATGCGGCGCGCCTTATGTGTGCACCGAGTTCCAAAATCTATAAATGTTGTGTGATGAGCGCTCCGCTTGACTGACTGGGAGCATTTCCTGCCGACACGCTGCTTAGACAGAGGAAAAGTGGACGTGAGGACAGCATGCGGATGTAAAGGGGAAAGGGTGCGAGTGAAGGAGGACGCTAACGCCACGCCCCCAGTAGGTATATAGCGCCGGTCAAGCCAGCCTCCACTCGTAAAGTAGCAATCAAGCCAGCCGCCCCTAATTTTGTTCATACTAGGCATTACGGTAATAAGTCGCCAACTCGCGGCGAAAGCCACCTTCAAAATAAAAGTTTCCCAATAATACGGATGTCAATGCTCTTTGGTTAAAGAATGCAAGGTTAATTTGAATCTTGAGATGCATTAATAAAAATGTAGTTTATTAGTTTTCTGAGACTTTTATTTTGAAATACAATATCAGATCTTCATCAAACCTCTTTTAGTGGAGTCCTTGGTGGTCTGTCACACAGATCTGGCCTTGTCTTGCGATACCTATGGGATTCTGTTGGGGTGGCTTTGGCTCAGTAGGTAGAACAGGTTGGAATCCCTGCTATGACTGTCCGCATGTCGAAGTGTCCTTGGGAAAGACACTGAACCCTAATTTGCTCCCAGTGGACCTGGCAGTGCCTCGCATGGCAGCAGTCGCCCATTGGTTTATGAATGTGAGGCTTTGTAAAGCGCTTTAGGCACTGTGATGATGTAGATAAAGTGCTATATAAGTGCAGTCCATTTATTGACAAATAGACTACATTTTTTAATGTAACTCAAGATTCAAATTAACTTTGCCGGTTGCATTCCTTAACCGAAGAGCACTGACGTCCGTATTATTGGGAAGCTTTTATTTTGAAGGTGGCTTTCGCCGCGAGTTGCCGTCCTATTACCGTAATGCCTAGTATGAACAAAATTAGGGGCGGCTGGCTTGACTGCTACTTTACGAGTGGAGGCTGGCTTGACCGCAGTCGAAAACTGCACCTACGAAGAGACACGCTTACGAAGCACAGTTTAAACTGCAAGCTATCAGTTACGCAGAGGAACATGGGAATCGAGCAGCCCCGAGAGAATTCAAGATCAACGAATCCATGGTTCGCAGGTGGTGGAAGCAGGAACACGCCAAGTCAAGAAGACGAAGCTGAGTTTCCGCCGAAAAAAAAAGAAAAACAAAACGCGGAAACAAGGCGAGGTGGCCCGAGTTGGAAGACCAACTCGGGCAATGGATTAATGAACTCCAACCGCTGCACATCGGTGTAAACGGGGCGTTCAAAGTGAAGTGAGAGGCGTGGGAGCCATGGATGACAGATGGCGAACACAGCTTTACTAACACTAGGAGGCAGCGCCGGGCGAGTTACGCCACAATTTGTGAATGGATTGTGTCTGCTTGGGCTAACGTGTCTGCTTGGGCTAACGTGTCTGCTTGGGCTAACGTGTCTGCTTGCACTGTTGCTCGAGCTTTGTAAAAGCCGCCATCATTTCTGAGGAGCCGCACGGCAACGAGACTGACTCGAACCTGGCGTGTTTGATTGAGAACCTGCCCAGCTGTTCATTTCGGATACAGAACATGAGGACTTTGATGGATTTGTGGATGAGGATTGATCAAAAAATAACGTGAGTACATTGTTAAATACTTCAATAAAGTACAACCGAACTCAGTTTTGCTCCCGCTGCCTTTTTAAAAACCTTGTTTTAGCGATCATGCATGCTACCGTATGTATTAAGCTAGCGTATGTTTTACCATGCCTGCGCCCAATAATGCGGTGCGCCTTATGTGTGTGTTAAATACAGGAATTGACCCCGTAACTGAGACTGCGCCTTTTAATACGGTGCACCCTATGGTCGCGAAAATACGGCGCTTGTTTCACAACTGGTGGTTTATTAAACATGCTCTTGTAATAATTTAGGAGAAAATTCTGCGATTTGTTAAGAACTGTACACTGGACGTCTAACACTCCTGAGGTCAGAAAATTTGACCAAATATTTCTGGAAAAAATCTGCCTCTGAAGTTACACTAAACTTAAGTTGAATTTGCTGCGTTTTATTGTTATTTGTTATTTTTACATTTGTGTGACAGTAGGTTACAGGTTAAATTCTACTTACTCCTCCTATAAAAAATGTTGCATAGTTAGTTGAAGTTTTATGTATTGGGTTGCAGCTATTGATTATTTTTTTAGAATGCCGTATTCTACTGATTATGTTTATATAGAGCTATAGCTATCGAATCATTTAAAAAAAAAATAAAAAAAAAAGTAACTCCAAATAAGTCAAATTTGTATTCATGGCTGTTCAATCGAGGCCACTGGGCTCTTCTCAGTTGTTATCCATTACAGTGCCTTACTTTTCATATCTAAAATGATCTCCGCTTCATACACAGGAATAAGACTGAACTCAGGTCTTACACTGAATTGTGTCTCATTGTTTCATTCAACATTAAATGTGAGTCCGTGTCAGTCTGTGTGTGTGTGTGAGAGTGTGTGTGTGTGTGTGTATATATATATATATATATATATATATATATATATACACACACACGTGCTGATGGATAAGTAAGCTCTTTAATGGTGTCAAAGTGTTTTGGAAACTTACATTGTGTAGAGGCTTCTTGACTTGGAGCAGCTGTGAATGCCTACAGTGATTTGTGTCTGAAGCAACGGTCTCTGCTGCAGGTGACAAAACATCCTCCTTACATCGCCGCCGTAAAGAGGACAATACAACAGGGTGTTGTTGGTTGTCGTGGTCAGCGCCACAATGGGACTGAAATGAAAGATGTGAAGAATCTGGTGTGGACAGATGAAGGGGGAGGGGCCTCCATTGGTATATTTACAGCAGCAGTAGAGGCTACAAGTGAGGATCCATGTCTGTCTTTTCTTTTATCACCACTCTTTCGCTTCTCAGCGCTCACATCAATGTCTCCAGTTTCGTGTGGCCCGTTTCCATCACTCGCCTCTTTGCCCCACCTACGTGTGTGAAAGTTGTTGTCTCATCTTCACACATCGCTGTTTCTAGTGTGGCGCAATATGAGATGGCTTGTTTCCCTTTATGGTCAAACGTCATAAAACGGTAATTAGGATTTCACATTTCTGCATACAAAAAGCCTGTTTATAAATATATAAAGTACATAAAGGAGCAATAAAAGGGAGAGGAAATGAAAAGCAGCTTGACGGTGGTGGATGATAAGTCATGTAGTTGTCATCAAGGCAGTCAGCTCAAAGTGAAAAGGAGGATGTCACAGCACAATGCTCGTCATCAAAAATCATACATTTATAGATTTATATGCAAATGTGCATGTGTTGTATTTGTGTGTCTGACATCCTATTAGGGCTGGGAAATAAATTAATAACTCGGCTACGTCGACTTCAAAAATAGGTCGACACAAAATTTCTGCCTCAAAGCTCCGCCAGGACCCCCCTCCCAAAAAGTTCTGCCCGGAACCATGTCTGTGCCTTAACCCATGTTTCACATGGACATTTATTGCAGACGGATGCAGTGTTGGGCCAGTGATAAACTTTGCCAAAAACAATAAAGGAGCGTCTGTTACTGATTTTTAAGACACTGTTAGATGTGTAATGTACATTTCGCACGAGTATGAGTGAGCTGAATGATAGTTAGTTTTTTGACCTGAAATGGTCATCTCTCACGAGCTAATGGTAATCGCGATTGCTAACCGTTTGATATTTAGCATTTTCCTGTCTCAGATTCTGTACAACAAATTTTTACCATACACTCAGTACAACTTATGCAGTTGGAGGACTGAGGTCCGTCCCTCATTAATGAGAATAAAATGCATGTTAGTCTTAAAAATAGTTGAGGGTTAGGGTTAGTCACGTATTTAAACCAACCCCAAGAGCACAGCCCTCCATGTGTCTGGTTGTTGCTCACTCGTTTTATTAACAGTGTGTTTAGAGCCATAACTCCACTAAGGTGTACAGTTCACTTCAGCTTGCCATGATAAGGTTTGGTTTTGTAAACCCACGGTAATATCATATCATATCATATCGATATACTAGAGCGACGCACTGTTTACCTGACAAGCAGTTTAACAAAGACTGCAACACACTACACAAAGGACAACAACGGAGGACATCCAACATTTAGCTTTTCTTTCTTCTTGGCATGTGGGCGTTTACAACAAAAACAGAAGCTTTAGCTAGTCTATCAACGAGTCATCAAAGTTTCTAGCGCCACCCTTTTTTTAACTCTACCACTGCAGCTTCTTTGACTTATGAGTAGCCCAACTTAAGATTGTTGGAGTTATGAGCTGTTGCTTGGTTAATTATTTGCTTTGTAAGTAACAGAAAAATTGTGGTGTTTTTATGGTCTTTCAATTCATCTCCATGGGGGAAAATGTATTTAATATGAGTAAATTGAGTTATGAGCTTCTTCTGAGGGAGTGAACTGAACTCATATGTGAAGGTACTACTGTACTGTGTTTTCAGTACTATTTGCAACATTTGACAAATGGAATGTAAATGAATCACAGAACCAAACTGAACTATGCTGCCTAAAAACATGCATAGAGGGTCCCCATGGCACGACATGTATCCAGGATCGGTGAAGGTACATCTCTTTACCGGCCAGATTTCCTGCAGGCTGAGCTTTGGGCTTTTTGTCAACGGTGTTATAAGACGCCCAGTCCCAGAGGCTCACACACACAGGACATTGGCCTAGTGCAACCCTGTGCACTGCCTCCCTCTCTAAGCGACGCGCCCTCCTCCTGTCAGTAGTGCAAGCGGCAGGAGAAAAGAGGTGATTGTTCAGAGACAAGAGGGATGAATTTGTCTGCCCCAGACAGGTGAAGAAAAGCAGTCTGAAAGGGACTTGTCAGTGGTTGTGGCTCAGGTCTTTGGCGAGTGTCCCACTTTCCAGTGAGAATGCTGTGTGTCAACGTCTTCTGTGACTGTATTTTCATGTAGAGTACACACCTTTCTGAGGAGGCATACAGCTGGTCCAGTCCAGTCAATATTGATCTGAGCAGAACCTTTATGGTGATTGCATTTACTGGACTGCCTGTAGCTTAAAGTTTGTAATTACGACTGTCATCACTTCGGTGGAAATGAGAACTTTCTCGCAGATTTTTTTATTCACTCTCATGTTTGCCCACTGAGAGACTAGAGAGTATGTCACTGGGTCTCTGTGGAGTTTAAAGTTATGATACTGTATTCAGATCCCAGCAAAGACTTAACCTTTGGGGATGACACCCAAATGTCACTGAAAGTTGGTCCAGTTTGTGCAGTTACGTTCACTGGTGCTTTTGATTCTGCTGTTGGATATGAAACAGCCACTTCATACTTGGGATTGGAGCTTCATTACCCAGAGGAGGAGAACGTAAGAACGAGCGCATTGCAAGAATTTCTCAGGTCCCGCTGTCAAACATGTTACCCATTTTTCTTAAAAATCATGTCAAAGTCTGTGATGAGATACAATTCAACCCAACTTTCACAGCTAAGCGATCCAACCAAAGCAATTCAAAGATAGTAAGATACAGCCGGAAAACACACCGGCTGAGAGTTGTGGAGTTGCTTTCCAACAACACAGTCACTTTTCTTCTCTCTCCTAAGCTAAATTTTGTACGCATCAGATGGGCCTGATGCTGCTATGAATAAGCAGCTCCAAGGTCATGATAAGCCCCTGTGCACTTTTCTGTCAGAACCACGGCTACCTGTGCCTGGCCGCTTTCCTCTGACTTGCGCAACATTCGTCTCCTATTGAGTGACTCTGGTCCAAAAGAGAGAGCAATTATAATACACTTAGTTGACACTCGAACCTGAGAAAATGCTGAAAGGCTCTGAAGTGGATGTAGCTGTCCCACAATGAACAGGCGAGACGTTTTCAGACGGGTGCTTCACTTTATTTTCAGATTGATGTCATCAGACACTGTGCGTAGTCATCAAACACGGTGAAAAGTAAGTATAAATGGGTACAGCGTCTGTTCCAAGATCAGGACAAAATACAGTGAAGCATACAACTGTCTTTTTATAAGCACAAAGAACAAAATCTGCTTGCCAAAGGAGCTAATTTAAGATTCAAGACGGAGACAGATTCAGCTCTGTTTCTTTCTTGAGCTTTGGCCTGACCTGGACATTGCCTTGAAATTCAGGATTTAGGTTTCTCTGCTTTGTGTCCTGAAGCTTTTTGAAGCTTTGGTCTGTCCTCGACATTATTTTGGGATTGAGGACTTATGTGTGTCTGTTCTGTCCTGAAACTCATCTTTCCAAAGTCTCAGGATCCCCAAGGTCTCTCAGCCTAATTCTGTGACATTGCCTTAAAACAATATATGTAATTTAGAATCTTTATGACATGGAATATGTTTTTTAATGACAAAAAAAATAAATCCTCCTCTTTCATCTGTTATCATTTCATCACAATTCTTCCACTAGTTCACTCCTGTGAAATTACTTCTGGCTTTGTCTTAGAGTCCAATAATTGAGAATAGCTACAAAAACAAATGGAATGAACAGGGAGGATGTGTGTACAAAGTTCTAAGTTGGAAATGTGTAATTTGCTTATGAGCTGATTTACAATGGCCACCCAGTCCCAAAGTTACTCTTTCCATTCTTTCTAAATCTTTATGGGAAGTGCCTCCTTGTTTTGCTTTGTCATGTTCTCGGGGAGGACGTGACATTTTAAAAGTGTCTATGAATAATTGCAAGAGCAATGTGGGAGGGCTCAGAAGAAAGACAGAGTAAGTGCTTCCAGGTTCAAGGTTTGGGCAAAATGTTGAGGGGCGACCGTGCACTGCATTTGGGTTGGACCGTGTCATCTCACAAGCATCCCAGAAGAACTGTTTAGTATATTTGTCTTGGTTGAGTGTGCTTGTATTTTTTTTTCTTTTTTGACCGCACCATGGTGTAAAATAGAACTTTGTTGCGACATTATTACCTTTGCCAGAATTTAAACTCAATTTTTCAATGTTAGAGTGGGGATTGACGTTTAAAGTATTATTTAAAAAAATAAAAAAAACACACACATAAACCAGCATTAGCAGATGAATGACGCACTTAATCCTAAATAGGATTTATTGTTGGGTCCAAATGAATACCTATTTTTTTCTACCCAGAATGTAGATAAGCAAACGGCATAAAAATGGCACAAAGGTTTTACTGTTTGCTGATGCTGTCGTTAGCTAAAAGCTGGAATCATAAAACTAACAAATATGAATGTTCTATATATTCTATCCCACCAGGATACATTGGATTAATTCGGTTGTGAATCCATTTTTGTGTTTGTTTGGTTAGCTGTTGTATTTTTTGTGTGCTCAGAATACGGATCACAATTTGATTTGGATTGTTTACAAATTGTGTGCTTGAAACATAATTTAGTTGAAATCTCAACATGTGCCTTTTTTAATCCTATTATGCTTGAACTTCAACTTTTAGTTCAAGAGACAGTTAACGGTTTATTTGAACTGACCTTATATTTAGAAAATTATTATTTTGTTGAACATTTTTGGTTCATATACACAATAAATAACAGTTGGAGGATGTCAAGTGGGATAAAATGTGATCGTTAACAACCTGGCATTTTGTGGAATCTTTGACGATGCAGGATTATGACTAATTATGATTAGTGAATTCAGTAATCGTGTTGATAGATGACCCATAGCTTCCCTTGTTTTTAAACAACAACTGGTACAGCTTGGCTTGATACAATCTTCTTATCTCTGGAAGAAAAACATTTCTTCCCTGAAATAAAACAAATCAGATAAGTTTTATCTGAAGCACATGGTTGCAACTATGAAGACTTAAGTGCCAGATAGAAGCACCAGAAAAGTTGGAAGTTGATCTCTTTATTTCATCTGAGTATAAATGATGACCAAGTTAGAAGAAAGCGCTTTAGCTAAAAATATAATATGTCATAACTGGGACAATAGTATTCATAATATAATCAAGGAACAAAGCAGTGAAAATAAATTATCTGAATAACAATAATTATAATAACAATAATTACAATTAACAGTGTCAAATTATAAATCATAAAGCTTTTTTGTTTGCTTTTTTTTTTTTTTTTTTCTTCTTTGAGGGCAAAAAACAATTCCAGCATATTTTTGTTGAATGTAATGAAGGAGATTCTTCTATACAATATTCACAGTTACTATAAACATATCGGCAGAAACTGAACCACAGTGCAGTCATGTTGTCAGTCAGTTGAAGTAAAACGGTTAGGAGCAAAGAGATAGTTGTATTATTGTGTGTGTGAGTGTGTGTGTGTGTGTGTGTTTGGCTGACAGGAAGTACAACATCTGTCTGCCTCCATTAAGAGTTAGGTACCTATAGATTGGCCTCATTTTGTCCAACATACCGTTTGCATAATCAATCGCAAGAACCTCAAATGTCTTTACATAGCGTCATCCCGTGCGACCCCCTCAGCCCATGGCCGTCACCATGTTGGAGTGGTGCGGGTGGCCAAAGGTCGGGTGTATCGGGGTGGGAGTGGGAAGCATGTGTCCGGCATGGCTGAAAGGCGGCAAGTGGCCCATGGACATGTGTCCTGCCAGGGAGCTGAAGGTAGAGTTCTTGTCATGCAGACTTTTGGTAAACTCCTCGTAGCTCTCACTGCCCCGCTTGATCTTTTTGGACTTGCTGGACATTTTCCTGTTTCGTGTCTGTATTCCCTCTTTTTTCATGGTCAGGGGTCGGTTCACCTGTGATGTTTAGTAAGAGGGAGGTTCTGTTAGTGGTGGGATTACAGTTCCGGGGTTAAAATATAATAAATTATCCCCACTAAGAAGACTCAATGGAATTAAAAACAAAACTAAACAGATGAGGCCCCCGAGTCGTTGCTGGGTGTGTCATCCACACAATTAAATTTCTTCCTTTTCCCATCAGATAAAAAAGGGTTCTTTATAGACAATATTTTTCACACATCAATATTAAATAGTTAATGGCAGAGCCCGTTTTAACTCTGTTGCTAACCAAAACAACAGCACCAAAGCAAATAAATAGTATTTCAGATTAATTAAAATGTGGGGATTTAACATATTGTATTAAGTAAAATAGCATCTCTGTCACCACCATGGCAACCCCTCAACCCCGCATATGTAATAATAGTGGACCAGCCAGGACACCTTGTTAGCACAAGTGCCAGTGTTAACATTATGAGTTGCGTGCAGTCTTTGTACAAACTTTTCTCTGCACGAAAATGATCAAAGAATGTTCATTTTAGAAATGGAGTTACAACACAGATGACATGTAAGAATTTTAGATGTTCCAGATTTATTTTGTTGGTCTTCGTTGGTTTTCAAAAATGTACATTTACTATTATTATGTATTTGGCACAGGGGGCCAGAAAAACTAAATGACAAATTCTAAATGAAGCCTTGGAGCAAATTACTGCGAGTGTTCCTCCGGCCCACCGCACACCGAGCGATGTGGCCGACGGCTACAGAACTGTTGTGCAGTGTGTGCGGTTCTGGCGTGTGCGTGGTTCTGCCACGGTTTCATGAATGAGCGACCGTCGCCCACTAGTTTTGCTGCAATTCGAAATTTGAATCGCCGGGGAACAGTATCGAAACATCGCTAATGTAATGAACAATCAAAAATTTTTATTTTATATCACATGAGCTTTCACAACAAAAAACATGTCTGGTTATTAGGGGAGATCCAGACTATACGTATATATCCGTTTGTGTGTGTGTATCATTTTATATATACCTGTAGTAAAAAAAGCGAAGTGTGGAGAGTCTCTGTTGCTGAAATGCACGCATAAAGTCAATGAATGTTGCCAAGAACCTCTCAAATATTCACCCTTTCCTTTATTTCTCACCCGTTTCCTCTCTTGTATTATTATAATATACCTAGAGCAGCCCGGGCAATCCGCTTCTTCCTCAGCAATTGCATCATCTTGTTTGTGGTTCAATCAAAGATAAAACGTTCCCAATAACGCATTTTTTTCCTATTGCAGACAGTTTATGTATGTGAGAGTCAGTCGCCTTATGTACGGCTGGGAGTCGCCGACTGCATTTTTTTCATGATTCTCCAGTTCAGTCGCATTTGGCTGCGCCGTTCGATGTGCGGCGTGCCCAACTGTTATCTTTTAACAAACATCACTTCGCTCATCCCTTGACAATACGCACCCCGATTAGCTGTTGCGAATTTAGACGTCGGCCCGTCTTAATGCTATTCATATAGATCCCGGCCTTGTGGTTTCACTCAATAGCAGTCGCACCATTGTGACTCTCAAGGGGATAACCATGGAAACAATAAAGCACAAAGGGACAGAGCAGCCTCAAGTCCAAGCAGTGTGTGTGCGGGTCAAACAACTCTCACTCTCCTCTCGCTGCCTCTTTCGCTCAACAATCAGTGAAACCTTCCCCGCTCACTTTCCGACTACTGGACCCTGTCGGCTTTGTACGGGCCCAACCTGGCGATCAGCACTCTGAGACTTACATTATGCAGCTTGTAATAGAGGCCGCAGGCGTTGCACACTGGATCTCCATTAGCGTTGCGCCGCCAGAGCGTTGTGGTGGTCGTCTGACAGTTAGCGCAACAGGTGCCTGCTCGTCTGGCTGCCGACTGCAAAGAGGCATTAGTTAGACCTCTGTTAATGCTCACGCATGCAAAGAGCAATTCAACAGTATGTGTGATCTCTTAATTTAAGCATACAATGATTTTTTTTTTTGTGAGGATGTAAATGTAATGTTACCTCCATCTAGGCTTTTAAAATGGTAACCTTCATTTCTATGTTTGTTTGCAGGATTAAACTACCTCACTGATTAACAGATCTCCATGAAACTTGTGAAAGTGAGGCAAGAGCCAAGGAAGAATCCACTGTATTTTGGTTTGGATCAAGTTAAAGGTGTTGCATAAATGCTTCTTACTAAGCAGGGAATCACACTGAATGTTAATGACGGAGGAGGCGGTGTAAACTTATCCATCCAAATTGTGTTTGTTTTGCCTTGGCTGAGGTCATTGTCATTTTGTTAAGCCAAGTTATTATTCATATTCACGCAGTGCTGGAAAAAAACAAACGTTTTCACAACAGATGCTGGAACTAAGATTGTGAAGTAATTACTTACTATTGAAGCCAATATGTTTTTCAGAAATGATCAAAAATACTCTGAATTGATAATAAATTAACTTTTGCTATTAGGACAAGGAGTCAGCACTTTCTTTTTGAAGTACTTATTCACATGCATATAAATCCTCTCCCCTCTTAGTTATTTGCTAAACTATTCACATTAATTATGAATACACATGTTCAGTTTGATGTGCACTCTGTATAGGGAAGTAAACATTTTGAAAAACCGTACAACAATGCTCATTGTGTTTCCGCAACTTTCCTAATCCTCTCGATTAGTTCTAAACGGTGCTTTTTGCGCCACGGATACTACTAGAGTGCTTGACCACTCGAAAAATGAGGTCTGAGTCTATTTAGGAGGTCGCGGGAGGAAACAGACGCTAAGCCCGCTGCTTTATCTGGACCGGTCAGATATCCGGATAGGAAACAACTGAAAGGCTGCTGCCACCAAACACAAGAGTCACTGCTGAGCCATACGGAAACCGGGCCTGATATATGGCCCTTTACGCTATTATTGATAAAACATGTTGAAGTCATATATTTTGCATTAATCACAAAGGTGTTTGTTTACATAGATTTACAGTATATGGAATATATTTAGGATGAAACAAATAAGGTCTACATGTACACAGCCACACAAACAATCTTGATCAATGCAGGTGAATAAAGAAATGGGTGTTGCACTTGATTCTCATAGGTTAACCATTGTCAACCCGCTTAAATATAAATATACTTTTTCATGAATAGCTTTTCAAATCGTTGTGATTCTAGCTAGACAGGCTGTTGCTTTTTCCAACAAAATGTTATGATCTATCACGATCAAGTACCACCTATAAAATTCTTAACTCTCCAAGTATTACCATCATCACCAACATAAAATGCTGTACATAGCATAGTGGGCCCAAGTGTTCATCAATAATAAGGTCAAGACTTTTAACACTGCACTTGAATATAGGAAAATAAAAAAAATTAAAAATGGTTTAATAATGATTAAATTAAAATGTATTGCACAATTTCAGTGTATAATTTTACCTAAATAAATCTTATAAAACAAACTTTTAAAAAAACAATCAAGAAATGCAAATGTATTGTACTTAAAAGTTAAACACAATTGAACAGCACATAACAAATTCAGAAAAAAAAAATTAAAAGTTCAAGCCACTATACCATAATGCACATTTTGAACATTTATTTCAGTGGGTTTTCGGGTAGCATCATCGTTAGCCGTACCACACTTTGGGAATCATCAATCTGGTCTGTCACATACTTGACTCCATTATTGGATGTTTTCTTCTCATTTTCACCACCAGTTTAACTTCTGAACGCTGCCGTGTTGGTTTTTGACATGTAGTTTGAACATGTTTATTTTATTTCTTTTCTTTTTTTCAAACAAATTTGTGGCCTTGTCCAAAGCTCCGGACCCTCAATGCTAGTCTTCTCAGAAAACCACAGCAAAGATTAGATCATGATGTCATATTAAAAGTGGTAATCGGCGACAGTATCCGAAGTAGCAGTAATAACGATACCAGAAACAAGCACGAAGGTCCCGCTCGGCTGACATCTTGAGCTCAAGGAGCAAGAGGTGAACCCCAGACACAATTCCTGGAAACTCTTTGGGAAAATATAACTTTCCTGGAATTGTGTTCTCCCTCCCCCTCTCAGCCGAACGCTCTTTATATCTCCTACTCCCAAAAGACACACAAAACACAGCGGGGCCTCTCACCAGTCTGCGTTTGGGCTTGATGAGTGGTCGGTTCTGGCCGTTCATCTTGTGGTACAACCCGCAGGCGTTGCACAGGTAGTGTCCGGTGCTGTCCCGTCTCCACAGAGGAGTGGATGTGGCGCCGCAGTTCACGCACTCTCGGCCCTCTAAAGGCAACGCGCACATTCATGGAGATGAAAGTTGGCACCAAAAATACACAACACGCGTAAAGGGGATTTTTTTTTTTTGCTTCAGCTTTTCCCCTCCAACACAATACTAAAACTCAAACTGCACCTTCAGTCGCACATCAAAGATTATTTGTGCTGATTATGGACCAATGGGACAAATTAAAAATCCATTGATGTACCGTACCTTTTTTTTTTTTTTTTTCGGCCATCATTTAAAAAAATAGATATTATAAATAATAAATACAAACGATTGAAGAAATGACATGATAAATGCATCGTAACGTTGTAGCTTGTCACGCATTTAGAAAATGTTTGATAGACCTAATAACAAATTCATTAAAATAACTGTTACACTCTCAAATAATAACCAGGAACAATATGCGATGGTATTATAGAACATGTGCTCATTTAAGCGAAATGTGCTATGTTTTGGGACGTTGTGTGTCCCAGGTCTTGGATGCGGTTGAGCTGAAGCCAGCTCAGAAGTAATTACAGAGTCACGGTTAACAAAAGAGGATTATTGCCACTGTGTTGCGCTATGATTACAGCCTCATGCTCGATAAGCATTTGTTTTTATTTGTTTCATTTATGTTGTTGTTATTTTCTAATTTAGGAAATGACACATAAATTTTAATGCCAAAGACTGGCAGCATTTAAAATCCAGAATCGCTTAAATTAATAAATCAGGTTATATTTGACTGTCTCAAATTGCTTTTATGGACTATTACAAATGATAAATAATAGGGCTGAAATAACACAACGATCTTGTTTGGCTTTCGGCAATAATTTTGCCCAGGAACAAATGTGTGTTATATTAAGCTTTTTTTATTTTTAAACCATATCATTTAATACGCTTTTTTTTTTTTTTTTTTTTTTTTAATAATGCCTTAACTGGCTTTAACAAATACGACATTCTTCACAAAACACTCCGAATAGAAAATGTTATAAAATGTCAAATAATGACGCGCCAGGCTTATTTACGTTTCTAAATTCAAATGATTGCAATTGAAAGCTGTGAATAATATTGCGTGCAATGGGACATTTTGCATATTTGGCAGCTTTTCGCACATGCACAAGCAGTAGTAGCGGTGCTGGTGGCGGTGTAGTCCGTTTTTGATGGCTATTGAATGATGTTCTGTTTTGCATGCAAAATCCCGGCAACTCACCGGTGCACGAGCGAGTCTTGCCTTTGCTCTTGGCGCTGAAGCCGGCCGAAGCCCCGAGCAGGCTGCCCGGGTGGAACAGACCGCCGCTGTAATCGTGAGCCGCAGGCAGCGAGTAGGTGGGATACGTCGGGATGGGGTGGTGGGTGGAGGCGCTCTGGGGGGCCAGGCTGCTTCTCATCGGGCTGGAGCCCTCCATCTTCATCCCGTCCGAAAACGAAACCTGGTATTTGATACATTCCTTCTCGTCCATTCTCGGCGAGGCGGCCCCCGGGTCCGGCGAGACGTCCTTCGGCGGAGTCGGGGGGAAAGTGTACAGATGCGGGCTGGAGTGGGACGGCGGCGTCAGCGAGGTCGCGGAGGCCGTGTTCGATGTGCTGCTACACGGGTAGACCGCCGACAGGCCTCCGGGGGACGCCGAGCCCGGGTGGTGCAGGCTCGGCTTGCTGAAGGGACTCACGGCCCAGGCGTTGTGGTGATGATGGTGGGCCGACAGAGCCGCTTTGCTCCCGTCCAGCCAGGAGATCCCCGGGCTGTGGATCAGATGAGGCCGGCACACCTGCGTCCCCGTCAGGCGAGCTGTGAGGGGGGGGGGGTTACAGCAGGCCCCCAACATTAATGGGCCGTTTGATGCGTAAACGGACAACAATTGTGCTGAAATATGAGCGGACTTCCACCTCTCTATGAATTGATGACATCATTGTACATTTCTCCAGCGAAGCTATTAATATGCGATGCGTGCTGACAAGACATGAATGTCCATATATTTTCGAAATGTATTTTTGATCCGACGGGTGCAACCTACCGTGCGCCTGGCTGTAGGGCATTCTGGCCCTGGCGGGGTTGTGGTAGTACGGGTTTCCCTGAGAGTCCAGATGGTTAAAGAAGACATCCACCTCGTCCGGGGGCAGCAGCGGGGTCGAAGGCTCCATGTAGTTGTGGGCCAGGCCGGGATGGTGCGAGTCCGGGTGCTGGCCGTTCAGCACGGCGTGGGGGTGCATCCAGCGGGGCTGGTCGGCAGCCACATCCATCTTCTGCGTGCTTCGTTGGACTTCGCTGACTATTATTATTATTATTATTATTATTATTATTATTATTATTGAATGGATAGCCGGATATATCCAAGGAGGGGAGGAAAAACACGCAAGAATGTTGAGAACAGGTCCTGCGACGTTCTCCTTCAAAAGATCTTCACAACGGCCATTTGCAGTCAAGCGCTATAGTTTTGTTTGCTGTCATCCGAATTAAATTCAACTCTTGCACATGGACTCCAAACCTGCATTAAAAAAAAAAAAGCGAATATTAACATTTTAAAATAAAAACCACTGCATGATCAGCATTCGACTTTGAAGCGTACTCACATGGACGAACTTTGCTCTTTTGTCCTCGGCGTCCTTCAGGTGCCGTGTGCGCTTGTGCCGCTTGCGTCCGGGCGTTTGTCGGGAGAAGACTCGGTCCGTCCACTGGGACTTGAAGCAACACGTAACTGCGCCCGCCTGCCTGACAGCGAGCCGCCACCGTTGTCGAGCTGTGGGCGGAGTCACCATGGAAGGCGTCTTCTCGGCCAATGAGAGATGAGGTTAGAGGATAGGAGGCGGGGCTTCCGGACAGAACTCTTCAAGTTATTATAGCTCCGATTGTATGCGTGATTATTAAGAGCTCTCATGACTTGACGCGACTATTAGTTCATCCCTATAAAAGAGTGCTCAGAAACTTTACCCGGTGTTTTTTTTTCTCACCCATTTTTTTTTTTTTTTTTTTTTTTTTAATATGTAAAAGTCAGCCCAAAACATGCAGCTAAATTTGTGCATTTCACCCAAAAGTAAAATAATGAGAATTTCAGCACGGCTCACTAATGGCCCCGTTGTGCCTCACGTCGCATCGCGTTGTGTTATGTGCGCGCGCGTGTGAGTGTGTGTTGGTCTTTCTCCGTCCTCGCGCGTGATTGACAGCCAATAATTGGAGAGGGAGCGCGTGCAGCCCTGGAAGTCCACGCTCCCGCCTGCTTGACGCCGTGTGCTGACGTCAATGCATCAGAGGGAGAGGGGAAACAAACTGATTCAGGACTTCTTTTTTCTTAACAGCAAGAAAGCAGAAAAATAGAGAGAGACATACACGGGGGTTGCCCAGCAGATGAACTCCAGGAAGTTATATTTACTCTCTGGCAGTTTTTAATTTTATATCAATTCCACTTTCTTTGATTTCATTTCGAGGAAACTCCAGTGGGCAAACTCAACTTCACTACATCGATTAGATTAGATTACATTAGATTCAATTAGATTAGATTCAATTAGATTAGATTAGATTAGGCTATTTACCAGTGTCAAAGTCCCCACTGAAAGAGACCCATAAAGGAAGACTTTCCCTTGATTGATTCATGTCCACTTTGAAAGTCATCATGTTCCACTCACTAATCAACTTTTGTTGTTGCTAGTTTGGTGGGACACAATATTGACATTGTGATATATGTTGCCCCTTACAATACATTATGATACACGAACATCATATTCTCCGTGTCACACTTAGTTTGTGTTGTGTTTTTATGACACAGTCGTAGTTATTTTCTTTCTTTCCGGGCTGTAAATAAAATTTCAAAAACAGACAGAATTGTACAAATGATCGTCCAACTAAAGATTTTTGGTAGAATTTGCAGACAAATTATATATTTTTGTATCCGTATAATTTATTTTTATTTATTTTTGTATATATTGAATGCACAAGTTACATACTCGAATGTATTTAGCGCTAATTGTAAATTATATTTGCAAAACCTCCGAATTTACACTACATGCACAACGGTAATGCGCGAGTTGCTCTGCAATTTGGACTGTGACTGCTTCATTTGTTGGACTTCTGCAGGCAATCTTGATGCCAAATCACTCTTTAAAATGGACATTATTTTTGCTTTCAGCATTACAAGTAAGTATATAAATGTGCATTACAGTCATCCTGCTTCAGTATTTGGGTGCCATGTGACAACCACAGGTGCCATGCACCATCACACTGCGGAGTGGACCTTTTTCCATGTGATATGTATAAGCCTGAACTGGTTGGAAGTGATATAAATAAGACGGGATCTTACACACATCGCATATAAACTTAATGGCCAGCAGCAAAAAAATAAGTATAGAAATAAATAAAATAGACAAAGTCCTAATTGGTTTACACTTCAACGGTTGGCATTTTTTTTTTCTTTATCTCCTATGTGGAGATTATTTGCTATTTACTGACGCGGAAAAACGCCAAATAGGCTGACGTAAACGGAGGAAAGGGAGCAGAGTGGTTTGCGGTATAGTATTAGAGCTCATCAGCATGATAATGTGAACAGACACATGCTTCTCGTGTGAGCCCTTTTGATTCGGCCTGGTGATAAAACCTTATCGGTGACAAACATCCACTTCCATTTTAGGATTTGACATTAATTCAATCCCTCCTCTCCCCCCTTTTTTTTTTCCACTGCTCTTTTTTCCCCCCTCACACGATCCAAGGAGAAAGAGGTCTCAACACCGCTAATCTTATTATGCAAAGAAACGGAAGTGGCTTTAGCTTATAATGAAAACAAGGCAACGTCAGTTTTGTTATTATTTGTATGTAATAGGCTATATTTTAAAACACACTATCTCGCTCTATCATTATTATTATTATTATTATTATTATTATTATTATATTATAATAAGTATTATTAATTGCACTTAATTGTGTGCCAGTGCAGCTCGAAGTGGAAAGCCAAATAAGAAATGCAATGCCGTTCGGATCCTTCGGTCCCTCTGATTCGAACCCATCCCGGGGTAATTTTTCATCGGTGCAGGCTAATCTTTGTTCTTTGTGAAGATAATAAATAGCCTAATCGTTATCAGCGGGCTGCTGGAGGTGTCGCGGAGAATGGGGGGGGGGGGGGGGGGGTTGATCGGCCCGGGAAATAGGCTCCCAAGTGGCGCAGAATAAATGGTATTTCTTATCTCTCGCTCCCAGATTATCGCCGCCTTTTCAAATTGGCACAACAAATACATCTAATGCAGGGAATGCATCATTTGCTGGTCCAGATCTGCACGGATGATTGATAGATAGACACACAGATAGATGCAAGGAGGGAGAAGCGTGTCAGCTTTTTATTTGCACATTTAACGCTCTGCATGCGCAAACTCTTTTATTGTGTGCAGTGGGCTTCTTTTTATTTTTAGGTTATCGGTGGCAGCCATCTGAGGCTCCGCTTCTTTGTTGTGGCATCACGAATATTATTTCTTTCAAGTCGGATTTGACTGGATAAGGGTTAAATAGACACAGCCGCTTCCACGCTGCTCGAGAAAATATATTCGAATACTATTGAGTTGAAATTTGCGCAGATAGAAACATTGAACTGTAATAAGTATAAAGCTTAAACCGCTCTGTTGCAAGCAGGCAACGTAGATCTTTGCCACTTATTACTGAAGATTGCGCAATCTTGCTCACGGCATTGTTTTATCTTGTACTAAATCATAGGGAAATTAATTTTGAATTATTTTAATAGTCAAAAAGAATTTTAAAACATCCTTAGCTACAGAAAGAAAATCTCCACAAACTTGAAGATTTGTGCACTTCCGTGATAGAGATTGCTTGTGTATGTTGGTGTGGGGAGTGACCGTCGAAATATTTCCCACTGCAAGCTGGATGCTTTAATACGTTGGCAACTGTAGCAGACCAGGCTGCTGCTGTTGCTGCTGCTGCTGCTGCTGCTGCTGCTGCTGCTGCTGCTGCTGGTCTCCAGGGTAACGCAGATAACGGTGCACTCATTTTCCATATCTTACAGTCTTATTATATTCAAGGATTAGTTCTCCTTCCCTCAAAGGTCAAACGTAAAGTCAAGCCACTCAGGAGTGTTCCTCCTCCTCCTTCGATGCAGTGACAGAGCGTTTCACATTTTTCCCATACTCAAACCTTGCAAGATGACCTTTGCTGACATGCACTCATACATTCAAGCCCACACAACAATAACACATGCATCCATCTGAATTTATTCTTCATGCCGCCCTGACTGGGTTTGATCTCCTTTATAATCTGTTTTCCTAACGTAATCATGCATGTGTGCATAGGTGCAAATTCCTTCATGCTGCCTTTTGACCTAAAACACGCAAGTACTGAGTTGATCTTACAGCCTGCAGACACGTGAAACCGTCGTGCACGATATAAATCAAGATTTCTAGTGTCACATCTTTATAATCTTAACCTGCATGTCGCCTTCAGAAATGCTGTTCAATTTAATTTGGTTTTTAATTGAACTCATTACATTGCACTGTGAATCCAGTCATTTGTAAATTAAGTCATGCAATTGACAGAAATTGCACTGTAGTTCAGATAGGAATTTAGCCCGTTTATAAAGGCCCCTTGATTGTCAAATTAGATGCTTGTGGATTACATAGGCCATTCATTCACTGTGGTGCAGGTTGGAGTAATCTAGTGGGCAGCGTCACCTAGGGGAGAGAAGTTGGATGTAAAACCTACAAGTATAGTACAGATACTTGACTCAAAATTAACATCCTCCTTTTTCTGCACTTGTTCGTTACGACCTGTACGTGACATCATCTTATAGTAAATTAGCAAATATGACATGGAGATGATTACCTTATGTAGTAATTGTTTCACTCCCAACTAATTAAAATACATTTTCCAGGGCCAGAAAGTGCAGGTAAAACTGTAAAAATCACAGATATACCACGACAGGCACAAGCCATTGTACACCTTAACGTACAATGAGGTACATTTCCCCCTGGTAGTGGGAAAGATCCCAGTTTTTATACAAAGCTCAATTCCAATGAAGTTGGGATGTTGTGTAAAACGTACATAAAAACAGAATATGATTTGAAAATCCTTTAAAAACTATATTCGATTGAATATAAAGACAAGATGTTTAATGTTCAAACTGATAAACCTCTTTTTTATTTATTTATTTATGTATTTTTATTTTGCAAATATGCACTCATTTTGAATTTGATGCAACACTTTCCCCCCCAAAAAAGGTGGGACAGGGGCATGTTTATCACTGTGTTACATCATCTTTGCTTTTAACAACACTCAATGAGGACTTGAATTGGTGAAGCTTTTTCGGTGAAATTCTTTCCCATTCTTGCTTGATGTACAACTTGCTCAATAGTCCAGGGTCTCCGTTTTCATATTTTGTGCTTCATAATGTGCCACGCATTTTCAATGGGAGAGGGGTCTGGACTGCAGGCAGCTCAGTCTAGTATCCACACTCTTTTACTATGAAGCCACAATGTTGTAACACTTGACTTGGCAGAATGTGGCTTGGCATTGTTTTGCTGAAATAAACAGGGATGTCCCTGTAAAAGACGTTGCTTGAATGGCAGCATATGTTGCTCCAAAACCTGTATGTACCTTTCAGCGTTAATGGTGCCTTCACAGATGTGCAATTTACCCATGTCATGGGCACGAATACACTCCCAGACCATCACAGATGCTGACTTTTCAACTTTGCGCAGATAAAAATCCAGATGGTCGTTTTGCTCCTTGGCCTGGAGGACACGACGTCCATGATTTTCAAAAAGAATTTGAAATGTGGACTCGTCGGGCCACAGCACACTTTTCCACATTGCGTCAGTCAATTTCAGATGAGCTCAGGTCCCCGCCTTCCCCCCCCCCCCCCTCCTGGCGCCCTCGCCCGTCATTGCTTGTAACAGGCGCTTAACATGGGCTCGCTTTTGGCGGGCTGTGACCTTTTTCAAGTGGCATCTGGCTCATAGGTTGGACTCTGTTGGTGGGTGGGGCCCCCATGCTCTCCGGGGCGCCCCCCATGCTCTCCGGGGGTGGGGCGGATGGTGGCAGTGGGGCGCGCTGGGTGTGGGGGGGGGGGGGGGGGGGGATTGGGCGTGGGGATTGGTGGTCTGGTACCCGTGCCCCTCCATTTGGGACTGGTCAGGAGGGCACTTCGGTTGGGCTGGGGGACCGCCCATGGTCCTGGGAAGTCCTGGCTGCGTTCTGCTCTGTACAGCTTCACTGGGTTGCCCCCACCCCTTTGTGGGTGGAGGGTGCCGGGTCCACCGTTCATCAATGTGCCGGCTCAGCAACTGCATACACCAGTTGACTAACATGCATGTGTTAATTAGTGTTCATTCACTAATAAGTTCCATAGGCACGTGGTAGGCTTTAATTGCTTGTGCTGGGACCACTAATAATAAAACAGATTATTAAAATTTCAACTCAAAGGTTATTACTGGAAGTCACTGCTGGTGTAGCGGTGCACTCGCCTGACTTTGGTGTGGGCAGCGTGGGTTCAGTTCCCACTCAGTGACAGCGTGAATGTGAGTGCAAATGGTTGTCCGTGTCTATGTGCTCGCCGACCAGTTCAGGGAATAGTCCGCCTTTCGCCCGAAGTCAGCTGGGATTGGCTCCAGCGCTCCGACCCATGACCCTAAGCAGGATAAGCAGTGTAAAAAATGGATGTGTTTAGACACTCTAAAAAGCATCCCACCGCACCACTTGTCAGTAGCACTGCCTTGCTCATTTCCCACATCCTTTCCTGTCCTGCCTTTTTCTGTCCTTTCGCATCTTGTTCAATTGGTTAGTTGTTGCATGTCCTCATCGGCTGTGCCCCCCCCACCCCCCTCCCTCTAATTCACAAATAAGAACACGATTTGACTGTTGTAACGTTACTTGTGCTCAAATATCTAGGCTGTCTAACTATTGTTCTGCTGCGGTTCACACCCATTTTCCCATTGTCCGTTCTGTCCCTCTGTCTGTCCCCTAAAACCCTTTTCTTTCCGGCTGCATTTTCAAAATCATCAGAATAATTAAAAAATAAGCAGAGGGAGTATTTCAAACGCCCCTGTTGCACAGCAAAACTCTTCTAGCACAAAAGGCATACAGAGCCACCATTCTGCATGGCCATGCAGTTGAACATCCATCCATCCATTTTCTACCGCTTATCCGAGGTAGCTTCAGTAGGGAAGCCCACACTTCCCTCTCCCCAGCCACTTCATCCAGCTCTTCCGAGGGAATCCCGAAGCGTTCCCAGGCGAGCCGAAAGATGTAGTCTCTCCAGCGTGTCCTGGGTCGTCCCCGGGGTCTCCTCCCGGTGGGATGTGCCCGGAACACCTCACCGGGGAGGCGTCCGGGAGGCATCCGAATCAGATGGCCCAGCCACCTCATCTGGCTCCTCTCGATGCATGCGGAGGAGCAGCGGCTCTACTCTGAGATCCTCCCGGATGACCGAGCTTCTCACCCTATCTCTAAGGGAGAGCCCGGATACCCATCCATCCATCCATTTTCTGAGCCGCTTCTCCTCACTAGGGTCGCGGGCGTGCTGGAGCCTATCCCAGCTGTCATCGGGCAGGAGGCGGGGTACACCCTGAACTGGTTGCCAGCCAATCGCAGGGCACATAGAAACAAACAACCATTCGCACTCACAGTCATGCCTGCGGGCAATTTAGAGTCTCCAATTAATGCATGTTTTTGGGATGTGGGAGGAAACCGGAGTACCCGGAGAAAACCCACAAAGGCACGGGGAGAACATGCAAACTCCACACAGGCGGGGCCGGGGATTGAACCCGGGTCCTCAGAACTGTGAGGCTGACGCTCTAACCAGTCGGCCATCGTGCCGCCAGCCCGGATACCCTGCGTAGGAAACTCATTTTGGCCGCTTGTATCCGGGATCTTGTTCTTTGGGTCACGACCCACAGCTCGTGACCATAGGTGAGGGTAGGAACGTAGATCGAACAGTAAATTGAGAGCTTCGCCTTTCGGTTTAGCTCCTCCTTTACCACAACGAACTGATACAAAGTCTGCATCACTGCAGACGCTGCACCGATCCGTCTGTCGATCTTCTGTTCCATTCTTCCCTCACTCGTGAATAAGACCCCAAGATACTTGAACTCCTCCACTTGGGGCAGGATCGCATTCCCCGACCTGGAGAGGGCACGCCACCCTTTTCCGACTGACGACCATGGTCTCAACTTTGGAGGTGCTGTTGAACAGGATAGGTTAAAAAAAAAAGAGCGAGAAATGTTGCTTGGCTTTCGGGGATGCTGCTTTTATACCCAATCATGAGCCTCACCTGTTTCCAATCAACCTGTTCACCTGTGGAATTTTTCAAACAGGTGTTTTTCAGCATTCCCTCAACTTTCCCAGTCTTTTGCTGCCCCGGTCCCAGCTTTTTTTGGAACATGTTGCAGGCATAAAATTCAAAATGAAAGAATATTTGTCATAAAACAATAACGTTGGTCAGTTTGAAGATTAAATATCTTGTCTTTGTAGTGTTTTCAATGGGATATTCGTAGAAAGGGTTGAATGAGTAATTGTATTCTGTTTTTATGTACATTTAAAACAATTTCCCAACTTTATTACAATTGGGGTTTGTATCATTAATCAGTATACATAGTGCGCAGTGTGTAAAATGTCCTCTATTGTGTGTTTAAAACCGGTGTTGTGTTGCAATTGGTTTGCACATATTGCAATAAAAGTTTTAAAAAAACATTCCTGAGACACCCCTAAGTTTTCTCTATCACTGTGGGATGTCTTGAAAATGATCTCTAATGACTAATTAGAGGTCAGAAGGTTTAATACTTCACTTCCTGACCAGGGACTAGCAAGAACTGAGCGTTTACAACACCTTGTCACTAACAACCTGTCAGTCAACGCTGTCCGGGGAGTTAAAGAATTCAAAACAGCTCTCCCCCCGCCACCCTCAACCTCCAAGTCCTTTCACCAATTTCAGACTGCACCTTTATTTTGTCTAATTCATTTCCTGTGGGGATACTGTGTGTGTGTGTGTGTGTGCGTGTGTTTGTGTGCCAATGTGTGTTTTGCGAGGGTGTCTGTCTGTCTGTCTGTCTATCTGATAATGTCAGCAAAGGACCAGTGAGTGCAGTTTCATAGTTTCAGCTATAAAAAACAAAAAAAAAATGCTGTTCATCTTAAGCAAGATGAACCTTGCACCTTGAGCAAGACACTGATACCCCGAAATGCTCCCCGGGCGCTTCAGCTGCCCCCTGCTCCAGTGTGTTCCACTAACATGTGTATGGGTTCACTGTGATGGGTTAAATGCAGAGAACAAATTTCGTGTGCATGCATGCATGTTCATGACAATAAAAGATGATTCTTCTTCTTCTTCTTCTTCTAAAAAGATGTATTTCTTTAGCCCTATAGCATAATAGCCCAAGTCATAAATGACATTGTTGTGTACACACTTGCATTGCATTTATTTCAGGCGATTAGTTTCTTAGTTTAGAATAAAACATTTGCTATATGAAATGTGCAGTGCAATGGGAATTTTGAGTTGGTAATAGTAAATGATTAGGCTAGATTGGATTTCAAATGTGTACATTTCTGAACAAAATTATTTTTGTAATAATATAGAAATCTTCTCTGAGGTCAAAATATTGCCGTTTTTTTTACCTTCAGAAACTTTACAGGCAGATTTAAGTAACATTTTACATTCTCAATTGTCATACAAGTGTAGAAATAAGATAAGCACTGTTAATATTAAAATTATCAACAAAACACTTAACACTTGTCAACAATGAAGTAAGGTGTAATACTAAGGTGACTCATGTAACCGTATCAACTTTTTAAATTGTCACAAAAGTGTAAAAAGGTGGATTGTATGTTCAAATTCAACAAATTCACATAAACATTGTAGCAAACTACATTTGCTTCATCACAAAAAAAATCCTCTCTAAACCCTGTCTATACATCTTTGTTTGTACAGTATGTTTGTGTGTGTGATATATATACAACCATTGTTTCATATTTTCTCAAACGCTGTGTCAAATCTGACACTGATCCTCAGTCTTGAAATCCTGGTTTTCCTCCTCTTGTGATGCAATGTCTGCTACTTTGCTTAAGCTCCTTCTCAGACGCAATCCGCCCTGCTTGTCTCTCACTCTCTGACACGCACACGCACACACACATGCACACGCACACAGACAACACTTTCAACATTTTCTGCTCTGCCTCGACCTTTATGTTGTCTTTTTCCTTTGCTGTTCTCTGGCTCGCACACTACTGTAAACCTTAACTCAAAAATTCAATGTGACATATGTTGCTATATTTCTTCAAAGACAAGGGTGTCATGAGCTTGCATTTACAATGTGTTTTTTTTAATTATAATTTTATTTTATTTTTTTACTTTAGAGGAGTGTCACTCACCCCATGCAGAAAATGTAGAGCGTAAATCTTCATCCAGAAACCTTCAAAAAGAACACTTGGGATGTTTCACCAAAAGGGAGGTGAGTCCCACAACGTACTACACTCTGACAAACACACATTTACACTCTGCGCTTCATCATTTATGACATTTGCTGTGTGCATTATAGCGAGCTGCCTCGGACCTTTCCTCTATTGTTCTCACGGCGAGTTATTCCTTTGCTTTGAACCATGAATCTCTCAGTGGGTTTCCCCGTATACTTTACTCATCAAAACTGGGCCACTTTAAAATGGAAAATCAGTTTGCACATGTACTTCTCTTCACTTTGTGCAGTATTCTGATCAGCTTTAATTGATGCATACAGTATGACCACATATGATGATTAGAACATGCAAAATGGCTCTCAGTATGATGCATTACAGTTCTACAGCACTCAAAATTACATCCACAACAATCAACATTAATTTAATATCCCCCTGAGAGTATCAATCACAAATGATCACTTTTTGATGCCGCTCTTGAATAGATTGTTTAGGTGTACCTAAGGAAGTGTCTGGTCAGTGTTGATTGAAGTGTCGGATGGGAGTGTGCCATCACCTGACCACAACAATTGCAAATTATAAGTCCATATGAATGTTGTAGAATAAAAAAAAAAAAAAAAAATGCTATGTATTTAATTGTTTCAGAAGTCCAACATTTCAACCTTTAGCGTCTCCTCCCCCTCCCTGCAACATCTTTGGCCTTCTTGTGCAAATGTAGAATTGACACGAGGTGGAGTGAGGCCTGCAATGTGGTGCCATCTGTGCTCTCCCTCTCTGCCTCCCCCCCCCCCCCCCCCCACTCACCCCAACCCTTCACCACATCAGGATACACTTGTTCTGTTGAATTCCGGTTTCAAACGGAACGCTGCCTTGCTTGCTTTGTTGCCTTGCAGGTCTCATGCAAGCAGGTACATGCTGCCTCCATCTTGGCCCTGTGGTCAGGGGAGGGAGGCCTCTAACGGCCTCTTCCACTTGCACACCTTTTTGAAACTTCGCCTGCTCCCGCTTCCTGCCGCTGAGCCTCACACCCCAACAGCCCCCCGCCTACCCCCCTCCAACAGAACACATGAGCACCCTTATCGCCCCAAGAGCACATTAAACCATATGAGGCTCCCGCCACTACTGCAGGGCGGCTAAGTTCATCACCAACTTCATCCTCTGGCAAGCGGTCAGGTCAGCGTGCTTCTAATGCAGACAAACTGCGATTTAAACTTATAACATTCTAAACTGCACCTACAAAACAATATTGTGACGTTTGTCTTTAAATGTCTTCAACAGCTCTCACTTTAGACACGTTGTCCTGTTGACATTTGACCTTAAGTATGGTGCCCCCTGTGTTCAAAATAGACACTACAACCTGATGTTTCCAATCAATGTCAGGATTCTTGGAAATATGCGCATTGACCAGAGCCACAAATGTAAATTACATTTCACTGTATTTATAGTACACCCAAATGTGACACTTTGCCCGAGACTCATTTATTTTTTACTTATTTAATTATATTAATCACATTTGTAGTTATAAGTGATTCCATTCTTTTTTCTGTTGTTTATGTTGTTGCTTCATGCAGTGTTTCTTCCTTTTTTGTTGGCAACAATTTTCCATTAATTTAATTCAGTGATGGCTGACAAGCTTATACAGTACAGTACAGTACAGTATTCTTATTCCACCAGTGTTATACAACACTGCCATCTACTGTACAACTGGCCGTTGTGTTTTTGTGGTATCAAAGCAGTCCGGGTGAGGTGTTGTTGGGCCCTCCAAGAGCTGGTATGTGAAGCTCGAGGACATCTGTTTCCATATGCCATAATCCATCTTCATATTGATACTTTGATTGATTCCTTAGTCATTCCGCTCATCGCAAATCTATTTGATTGTATATAAAGCTTGAGGGAGGACAAGAATTGGATGTGCGATCTGACTTGCAAAGACTTTCACTGACTGTTTAGTTGTATGTATTGTCAGTAAATCCCTGTAAATCAGAATGAGATTATATGATTGATAAAAAGTAAAAAAAAAGTCAAATAAATCTATGAAAGGATGCATTTGTATCCAGGAAGATAATGTGGCTTACCACTAATAATAATTTTGAAGTGATTTGTTAAGGTCACCAAAGAGGTGGGTTTTTTTTGTTTTTTTTTATATCATGTGCGATCTATGTACTTTCTTCCAGATTGCCAATTAAAAGAAGCTTGTGCTTTAAGTGACAATTCCAGAAGACAGTTCCTGCAAATATTTGCTCCAGGGGGGCAGAGGTCACCGTCAGTTACTTTATTCGTAGGCCAAAAGTGGTATGAAGATGCGGAAGGTCTCTGTTTTCACTCTGATATCTGTTTCAGTTATCGAGACATTAATGAATGACACAAGTCACGGGGGGAACTTCCCTTAAGGGAGCTCAGAGCTTCTGAGAGGGATGTGCAAGCTAACCGCTGCCCAGCTTGGGCTTCCGGCTTTGGGGCAACTGAGCACGCCGGTACCCCTCACAGCTCACAACAGCACCACTATCACCCCACTCCAGACACTGTGCCAGGATACTGTGGTGACACAACTGTGAACCACTGTTCCTCCCTTGTCAACAAGACTGATGGATACAGAAAGGATAAGAGGAGAGGATAGGAGGACTGATTAATATCTAACGACACCACCGAATAACGGGTACACAATGAAAAGGTGTGGATAAGATAAAAAACCCTCAGCAGGCAATTAGAGAAGAAAAACGCCTGACGGACAAAACGTGAGATGATAGACACCATTTATCGGTACATCATGGATGACATGAACATGATGCATTCTTTTGTGATTTACTGCTCATTGTGAGTTTTAGAATTATCAATAGTTTCAATAGTTATCAGCGTCTGAAGCCCTTTAAGCTTAAATTAGATAGACAAGAGGCTAAGTTTGTCAATAAAGGACTAATCAATTGCAGTTTATCATCAGTCAAATTCTTCAGCATGCTCTTAGCCCACCAGGGGGCAGAATATTTCCCCAGCGGTACTGTTTGCAGCAGGAGCTCAAAGGCCAGACTCAAATAATTAGATATGTATCAGGTTGTTTTAAGGTGATTTTTTTTTTTTTTACCTTCATTTCTTAAGGTGGCATTATCTCTTGTAGACCTGTTACAAACATAAGTGCAGTTTTAATGGTCAAATTGTTTCTCCAGGTACTCCAACTCCAAAACATGCATAGACGTTTAATTGAAGACTCTAAATTGCTCATAGTTGTGAGTGTGGGTGGTTGTTCATTTATGTGTGACCTGCGATTGTCTGGCAACCAGTTGCCCACTCGCCCAAATTCAGCTGGGATAGGCTCCAGTTCGCCTGTGACTCTCAACAGGATAAATGATGAAAAATGAATGGTTGTGGATGGATTAACAAAGAAGACCACACCACGCAATAACTGTCCTCCATTTTATTCTGTTAATTTTATGAGGAAAGGTATCTTACACTCCAAAGGACTTTCAGAGGAAAAACTACATCATTGTACCATGAGGTCGGGACTAGCATGTCCCTTTGGAGGTACCCTCGAACATACTGTACTGTACTGTACTCTTCTGTTCTTTACTGTACTGTACTATGCTTTGAAACATACCTATACGATTGCCACTAAAACTAATTGTTCAGGAAATGTATGTATTAATTATGTAAGTATATAGCAAGTGTGTGTGTGTGTGTGTGTGTGTGTGTGTGTGCACGCTTGTATAGTGAGCCAGGTCAGAAGTTGGTCTCAAGAGTGTGTCTTTGTGTTTCGATCACAGCACGCCGAGCCCCCTCAGTAGTTAACAATAGACTCCCGTCTGGATGAAGAGACTGACAGCTCATCGTGAACGCCGCTAAAATTGGCGCAGCCATTCAAACACTCACACACACACACACACACACACACACACACACGACTCAGAGTTCTGTGTGAAGCCCAGCCAGAGAGGGAGAGACTCACTTGATGCCAAAGCAGGTGTAGTTAAGTGAGGGCCTGCACCTACAGTGGATATAAAAAATCTGCACACCCCTGTTCAAATGCCACATTTTTGTGAGTTCAAAAAATGAGATCAGTATAAAGTATTGCAAAACATTTTCCAGTATTAATGTGACCTATAACACGTCCAACACAATTCAAGTAATAAAGTAGTAAAGTAAAAATAAATAACTGAGAGCATGTGGTTGTACAAGTGTGCACACCCTCTTAGAACTGGGGTTGTGGCTGTGTTTAGAATTAACCAATCACATTCAAACCTATGTTATACACGAGTCAGAACACATCTGCCACCATTTAAATGCCAAATAAAGTTCAAATTTTCTAGTAAGCTTTTCCTAGCATTTTTTATAATTTTGTAGTCTTACAGCACTTTTTTTTTTTGTCAATGTCTTTATGTCTCAAAAGTGTTTTCTGTCAATTGACTGTCTGTTGTCGTACTAGAGCGGCTCCAACTACCGGAGACAAATTCCTCGTGTGTTTTTTGGACATACTTGGCAAATAAAGATGATTCTGATTATGGTCAGCTGAGAGCTTCCACAGTATCAAAGGGATCTCGTTGTTCAAAGGTTATCGGTCACGAGAAAGGTACAAAAGAATTTCCAACGCATTAAATATACCATGGAACTCAGAAGTGGAGAAAATGTGGCACAATAGTTACATTACCAAGAACTCGATGTCCTTCAACATTGATGAAAAGACATAAGCAAAACTAGTCAGGATGGCAAGATGCCAGCAGCACTTACAGAGCTGCAGGATTTTCTGGCAATAATCAACTGTTAAGTACATATGATAAAAATATGAGTTGTAGAGATTATAGGTTGCAATAATAGTGGGAAAAGTTTTGAACTGATGTATCTTTCGTATCAAAAAACAAAAAAGTGGCATTTGAAAAGGGATGTATAGACGTTTTACATACGTTGTAGAAGTGTGTGACAACTGTGACGTGTGAAAAATGGCTTGTGCAAAAAGAAAACATGTCTGTCTTTGGTGGCAAATCTGAGATGTATGTTAACACAGCTGCAGGCAGACCACAGAGGTCTATTAGCAAGGTTGTAGAATGCTTGTCATCGCTATGATGCATGAATGACATGCTGAGAGTTGGAAGCTACATGTTAATTCAAGTACCACAGTGGGCTATTTTTAATTTACACTCTGTAATTTATTCAAACTATTCAAGCATCATTCATTTATTTCTGTGACATGTGGTAACAGTGTTTTCATACAGAAACGTAGATATATTTGGCTTTTTTTCTTCTTCGACCTGAACATTTGGTTTAGTCTAAAATGGTGAGGTCCCTTCAGTGACTGCAGCAAACAAATGATTGTCAATTCAATTCAATTTGTGTATCTACTTTGCAGCTCATTTTGAGTGTGACTATTTTTTCCCCCATTTTTATGATGAATCAGCAAAGTCCCATGGTCTTATCTTCATCTCTACTCTCTTGAAGGAGTACCGTTCACCAGTTCGCCCATCAGTGAGGATGTACCACGTCCCCCAGTAGATGCCGTTAGTCACACCGCTGTAACGCCCCCGGTAGTAGTGCCCGTTCAGGTTGGCGGCCAGGCAGGCATCAAACCACCACCCTGCACCATAGTAATGACCACAGTTTCCAGCAGCATAGCGGTCGTGATCTCTGTCAGTGGTGCTGAAAGCTCTGCCATCGTGGTTGTAGCGTTTGCTGTAGCTCAATGCATTGCCTGCATCACCGGAGTACTCCCGAGATGTCAGGCGGTACCTGGTGGAAATAGAGAGCATGGTAATTTCAGGCTACCAATATAAGAGCTGTATCATATTTAGATGCCAGAGGTATTCTTTTAACAATTGCAAACATTTATTATTGTGGATGTGACAATGTTGCTAAGGGTACCATAATATTGGAGATAATGTTTGTGCAGCATGCTTCTTATATAGCTCTACCTGTGCCTCATGTTGTGCCACTTGAGTTTATTTAATGCACCTGGCAAACTGGCAATTGCTGCTGTTGGTACTCAGGGGACAAAGATGGATTGGAAAAATTATGTCCTAAGAGTCTTAAGGAGGCACTAGGAAGGTCCCACACGTTGCAATGGATGCTTGTGTGTGTGTGTGTGTGTGTGTGTGTGTTGCAGAAACAAAGACTAACTTCACCTCTGTGCCTCTGAGGCTACTTTGAAGTTGTTGTAGGTGGCATGGCGCCTCTGTTGGTGCCAGTCCTCCAGCTCTATATGAAGTTGGTGTTGGCCAGTGGATGTGAGTGTGTGCAGGGCTGCATTGCCCAGCCAGTGTTCCCGTTGCGGATTGCCAAAGCCCTCCCTGTATTCCTGCCACGTCCTGTTGAAGTCCACTGAGCCGTCCTGACGGTTCTGGATCACTGTCCACCCGCCTCCCGTCGTCACCATGTCACATTTAGCCTGAGCCAAAACAAAGACTTTGATATTCCAAAGCCCGAGTCTAAAAGAAGCACGGTGCAGCGGGGGTCCGCATGTGTGTTTAATGTGTGTGGTGGATGTGAAATACCTCCAGTGCTGGTCTGTGCAGGTCAGGCTGAATGGTGTAGATACCGTTCTCTTTGATCCCCAGTCTGTAAATCTCTGCGCAGTCCTGAGGATGCAACCTTTTCAACGGTGCGACTGACAAGCAGAGTTCAATTTCATTCCATGAATTCGTCAAACTATCACTGCAATTAACAATACTCACGTGACACGTGGCTTTTGCCTATTCTGCAAATGCGCTAGCAAACCGTTAGGTTAAATTACTCTTTTTTTCTGTGCGATATTTGAGTGTAAATACAGGGAGATGCCAATACACCAATATGAAACTCGAAAGAAAGCTAGGAAAACTAATCATAATGCCGATAATGCTACTTAACAGTCCAAAAAATTTTGGCCACAACTATCATTTTGACTAGAAGTAGCAGCAAAGATATAGTTATCAGCGTTAGGTAAAACTCACTTTAACTTTGTAAAGGGTTACTACATGGGCCAAGGAAGAGCCCATTACTTTTTGGTGGGGATCTGGATAAAAGTGTGTTTTCATGAATGTCATTTCTCTGTTTGATCAAGGCATCATTGGAATCGTTCATCTCCAAGAATCATCATTGCTCCACCCATCAATACATCAACCTCCATCAACCAGTTAGTAGGCGGCTCACTAACAAGCCGACAGTGAACTTATGTTTTTTACAGTTTGGCCTTAGTGGTGGTCTGCGATCTACAGAGGGGTTAGTTAAAGGTCCCATGCCATCAAAATCCAAGTTTTGTTGTTTTATGCATAACGTAGGTCAAAATGAGTCTGTGGCATGGTCTACAGTAAGTTTGACATCCGTGGTTTGTTGATTGAATGCAAAAGGCAATCAACGGCATAAGGCTTTGCAAAATGACCCGATTAGATTTCCGTGTTTGTGGCATTGATAGTTACTAATTATTCAAATACCTGCACACTTGGTGGTCGGTACCCGCTCAACTCAGCTAAGCGGCAACACTGCATTTCAAGCGAGTCTCAGCCGCTGCCAAGTCATTCAAATACAGTCTATGAAGTATACATGTGTTGTGTTTTACAACAATACATAGCTATATTCATAATTATAATGTAACTTTGAATGAAATACCAAAGCTTGCGATCATTGCTGCCAAAATGTGCACGAGCGATGAGCGTTATGTTCAAATGAATGGGAGCGGAGGACGAGCCTAACCTGAAAATATCCCCCTCTCTTTGAATTTTCGACCACATCCCCTTTCAGCTCCCGTTCCCTATTATTGGGCCAAAAATACAACGCATGGTGAATTCTGCTTTACACTGATAGTAAGACACCACACGGCTGTGAAGCCTTGGCTGCCACAAGATGCTGTGATATCGTCTCCATATTTAAATTAAGAATAACAGCGATCCAATCAGAGCAAAGCTTATTTACATATCGAATTTTAAGGAGAAATCCGACTGTCTCAATTGTCAGGCATAAAAGCTCAACGAGAATAGCTTGAAAAGGGCATTCTGGGCATTTTCAACCCCAATTATCTTTCAAACCTGATGAAAGGACCGAAAAGATTATGGAAGAAAAATTGATGGCATGGGACATTTCAATGTCCAGTGAAAATCATGTATTTTGTAAGTTTCTTCTCTTTACCTGAAATGCTTTTGGAAAGACAGGCTTTTCTTTGGACAGAGCAAAGCATTGCTGCAGCACAGATCTAATGGTGATTTAGACATTTTCATGGTACTATACATCACAGCATATGGTTATTACATTAAATCAAACTGATGGGATGGTTAGATTGTTAAAATATGTGGCGATATCATGACATCATCATGTTCACATCAGTGTTTTTTGGGGAGGGGGTTTTGGGTCTGGAATCTTGGCTTTGAGCTTCTCTACAAAAAAGTCATATCACCAAGCAAAACTGAACTAGTTCTTCATACTATTTTTTTTGGTGACGTACAATACTACATGTACCGTATATGCTGAACACAAACTAAGTAGGACATCATAACATGGACTGAGTCTCTCATATGTGCATTTGAGTCTTGGTTCTAACTTGTGCTTTAAAGGTGTCACCTGTAGGATGATGATGTGTAATGCTCTTGAGGAAAAGAAGCAGGTCTTTCTCCCTCTCTCTTCCCACGGCTGCACCCTCTGTCAACCCAGAGACACATGAGGTTTTCAGCATGTTGCATCGCATTTGTCACTCATGGCAATAGCTTTGTGGCTTCTCTTACTGTGATTGCTTTTTTCAAATGTCCTACATGTCATTAGCCATAAAATCGGTATCTGTGCCCAGGTGGACTTTTGTTTCCGTCCTTCCCCGTACAGTTAAATTCCGATGCACTCACCTATGACCGACACTTAGCAGGCCTCATTGGGGTTCTGTTTACTATGTGTGGGGGAGTGAGTGCACCAGCGTGTGTGTTTGTTCACCCATTAGTGTGTGTTGTAGAGGAGGGAGGGGCGTGGATATAAATGCACGGCGCTAACCCAGTCGTTTAGCCATCGCCCCGAGGGCTTGACTGTGACAGTGGAGGTCACACTCTGTCAGCACGGCTGCCATTAGCGCCAGGATGGCCCCCAGAGAGTTGCTGTCCTGCCCAATCCAAGCTTCCCCTGTTTCCTGGAGAGAAAGCATGCAGCGCTGCAGCTGAACCAGACGCTCCTTCACACCTCCGCCCTGCAAAGACAGTCGCCGTACATTCACTTCACGGAGAAAGTGTATGTCATTCGTTATGATTATGTCAGCAACGTGAATGCGTGAGTGCCAAGTGACATTCAAAACCCACCGCCAAGTCAGTCTCGTCTCTTACACTTACATCAACTGCGCCGTCGCGCCGTCCCTCATCCACCTGTTGTCGCCTGAGCTCAGCACAAGCATACAATGAGGACATTTCTGAAGCACAACTAATTTTATCCTTTCACGGCTTTAAGGTGCCACCATATTTAGCGGGCCCACCGTCCCATGAGAAAACAGCGACCGACCCCAACCCTGACCCTAACAATTTGTCCAAATTTGTCTGAGTTTCCATCTTTTCAAAATGTTGTCAAGAACATTACCGTGTGACAGTCATGATCATCATCGTTAATAAATTATGGCTTCAATATTTGTCATTTAGATGTTTTTATTACATAAACCTTGTAATGGCGGATGCAGTTGCAGCCTGAATCAAAGTACCAGTAAATGAGATTTTGGTGTTCCATCATTAAAAAAGATATGTCTATGGATTAATTCGCATTTTGCCAATTCTGTTTTCAACCCTGGTGACAAAAGAAAAAAGTTGCAAGTCTATTAAAGCAGATTCATCAGATATCAAATGTCAAAATTAAAACTCAGCACACTAATTTGCAAACAAACATATAACATTGCTGATAGACTGAATTGGATCATTTATGTATGGACAATAGTTTTGGTTTCTATTTTGTGCAATGTACATCTTGCACGCATACAAGAAGTACATGGAAGAAGAAGAAATGTACTTACATCTTCTTTTGCGTGTTATTTGTATGACATATTTTTCTTTCCTTTATCAACATTTGCTGCTGAAACGATGCAAATTTCCCCATTGTTGGGCTAATAAAGGTTATCTCATCTTATATTACAAATATGTATTGACAATAATAATATACTTTTAACTTGCCCACGTTCTAAAGTGACGTGTGCAGTGACGTACTGATTCATTTCCGGTTCAGACATGGCGTCCTGTGTAGACGTGTATTATTTTATATTTATATCTCTAAACGCGTATTAATTGGGCTGTTGTTTTGTTGGTTACTCTCCACGAAAACGCAGTTCCAGCCAGAACTACAGCGGCTGAAAGAAGTATTTAACACGTCACCATTTTTCTCACTAAATATACTTTCATAGGTGCTATTCACCAGATGTTTGGAACAATCCAAGTACTCCATACTTACAAATAAAGTCGGTCAAATAAACTCAGAAATTAAGTTGTGTGAAAATGTGAAATGACGTAGGGAAAAGGTATTGAACACAGGCATGGAAAGGCAAGACAACACCTAAAATCTATCAAACACCAATCTAGCCATTTCTCAGTGCAAATGAGTATTAGCTAGTTCAGTCCTACTTGATGGCCTGCAAAAAGGTCTCATTGCCAAGGTGTGAGTCAAGACACATCTCACGATGGGTAAGACCAAAGAGCTGTCTCAAGACCATCACAAACTAATTGTTGCAAAACATAACGATGGCATTGGTTACAGGGGCCTATCTAAGCTTCTGACTGTTGCAGTGAGCACGGTTGGGGCCATAATACGTAAGTGGAAAGCCAATCATACCACCATAAATTTGCCTCGGTAGGTGCTCCTCGCAAGATTTCTGACAGTGGAGTGCAAGAAATAATCAGAAGAGTTGTCAAAGACCCAAGAACCACCTGCGGAGAGCTTCAAAAAGACCTGAAATTAGCAGGTACTGTTGTCACAAGGAAAACAGTGAGTAATGCACTCCGCCGCCATGGCCTGTATACACGCTCACCACGCAAGACCCCATTGCTGAAAAAAAAAGCATACCAAAGCTCGTCTAAAGTTTACTGAACAACATTTGGACAAGCCAGTTAAATACTGGGAGAATATAGTCTGGTCTGATAAGAGCAAAATGTTACTGTTTGGATGCCATAATCCACACCACGTTGGGAGGAGAAATGGCACTGCACATCACCCTAAAAACAGTCAAGTTCGGAGGTGGGAACATGATGGGGTGGGGCTGCTTTTCAGCAAACGGTACCAAGACAGTCTTGACAAAAATCTGCTGCCATCTACGAGGATGATGAAAATGAAACGAGGGTGGACATTTCAGCTGGATAATGATCCAAAACATACAGCCAGGGAAACTTTCCATTGGTTTCAAAGAGAAAAAAATAAAGCTGCAAGAATGGCCCAGCCAATCACCTGACTTGAATCCAATCGAAAATCTATTGAAAAATCTGAACCTCAAGGTCCATAAATGAAGCCCACTGCACCTTCAAGATTTGAAGACTGCTTGTGTGGAGGAATGGGCCAAAATCACACCAGAGCAATGCATGCAACTAGTTTCTCCATACAGGCGGTGCCTTGAAGCTGTCATGGCAAATCAAGGCTTTTGTACAAAGTATTTAATAAATACCAGTTGGCGTGTTCCATACTTTTTCCCTGTGTCATTTCACATGAATTTAATTTAATTTAACTTAATTTCTGATCTTATTTGTTCCACTTTCTTTGTTTGTATGTAAGCTTAGGGAAATAGAAGCTGTCACTCACCTGTGGCTGAATCTGAGGAAAGTCTGGCCTCTGCTCTACCTTCCAAGGGGCATCTGAGATGGCCAGTAGCGAGACTCCCTTCCTGCAGGCCTGTTGACCCTCACATGTGCCGGTTCCTACTCCAGTAGCAGGTAGGATGGGTGCTGCCACCAGATTCTCCCTGCAGGGAGGCTGTGTGCAGTCTGGAGATGCCTGACAGGAGAGCAAAGCTCCCACACACAGAGACAGCAGAGTAAGCATGCCCGGTGAACCACGAGGAATAATGAGCAAAAGTGATGTTTGTCCAACTTGGAGTTGTCTGTCCTGTTGTTCTTGATCTCTGCAAACTTTCCACTCTTGTCACATTTCAGGATGTGGCTCTTCAGTGTTGGCTGGATTATCTTTTGATTTTAGATCTTTGTATTTTTAATCTGCCTGTGTCCTGTTTGCAACAATCAATTCTGTCATCTCTCTCTTTTTTGTTCTTCTTCTGCTCAGTCCATCTTAGTCTTGGTCATCCTCTTTCTTCTGCTCTCACGCTGCTTTGGCTCAGATTCCTAGATAACTGCAACACTCTTTGCTGTCTGAAACCCACTAATGCACCCTCCCCCTGACACACACACATGCACACACACACACCCATGCATCTCACTAATTCAGTCACTCTTTTCAGCAGATCACAACAATTCACACGAACATCCCAAATAGTTTTTATGGACTTCTATAGATTTTCACACAATTTTAGAGAAGTAAATAGTAGTTAGTCACTACATTAACATACTCTTTGTTTCAAGTAATTTATTTTCAATGAATCATGTCGTTGTGATGCCTGTCTATACTGAGGCTGAAGAAATGCAGCAGATGCTTCAAGAATGTGATCCTATTCGTCTAGTCTTTTGTGTCGTCTTCTCACTCACCGTCTTTTGTGTCGCAGTGTTTGTGTTTACAAATGGAGTTCCGAGGAGGGTCCTAAAGATATGCCTTCAATAGGTGAGGGAATGCAGGAATTTCTCTAAAAACACAAAAGTACAGCCCAGTCGGAAAGTGCTTGGTGTTGAAGAACATGTGAAGAAGGCGTTCCTCTTTGATTTGAATTCTCTACTCTGATGGTTGTACATCTTAGATAACCTCTGCCCCCCCTCCCAATTGCAGAAACAAACAAGTCTGAGTTTTTTTTTTAACCTTTCATGTAGGTACATACATGTTTATGTTGACTCACATTTTGATCATTTATATGTTCTATATATAGAAGATATATATACATCTATGACTATATATTTATATATAGTCATAGATGGTCCATTTATGGTTAGATCACTTTCCAGTAGTAATTTATTTTGTGGTAATGTCCCACAATATCAGTTTCATTTTTTCCTGGAAGACCCTCAAATCACTCAAAAGGTTTTGTTTTTATTATGAAAATTACCTCGAAGGAAATGTAGGAAAGTACCTGATGTACTTCACTCCCGGTAATACATTAATGTAATCTAAACCAGTGGACACTGCCACCAAGTGGTCGATGATGACATGTTTGTTTCTCATGCAATGCGCAAGTGTCACAAATAATTTAAATTGATCCCAATGTTATAATTCTACCCTAAAAACTGCAACAGCCTGATAGGCCCAGTGTGACACAATGGAGGAGTCTTTTGCAGCAGGTGGCAGTGTCACCAAATTGGAAGAAGGAAAATAGTTACTCCGTACTTGTACGTAATTTCTCCATGACGTCATTGAGTGCTAATCTGAGGGAAAAAATGGAAACAACTGCGACATAACATGGAGCTGAAGTTCATAATTCTAAACCATTGCAATAATACTTACATACGATTTTAGTATGTCTTAATAAAGAAATGCATGACTTCTATCTATCGATCTATCTAGCGACAGATAAGAGAGATGTTTTTTCCCCCAATCTATTTAACAATATGTCAAATATTGTTGTGTTATAATGCACGTAACAAAATAGGCAAGTATTGCATAAACCACACATAAAAAGGACAAATCAACAGAAACATATAGGAACATACAGGGGTCACGAGTACAAATTAAGAATAAAAACACTGTAGTGGGAGCATAATGTCAAGGTTTTGATATCTTTTTTGTTTTTAGCAACACAGATTGACATTAAATACAGATTCCATTTCTTTCATAAAGGCACCAAATTTGCATTCATGAATACAGTATAACACTTTGAAAGAGATTCATTATATAGTATTCTTTTTCAATTTAGGCGTCAGGTGTCACACTTTACAAAACCAAAATGGATTTTTTTTTTTTTTTTTTTGCAAAGTAAACTCAAAGTTACAGAAGATATTATCCAATGTGTGTACATTTCCGTAACGGTGAGGTTGTGAGCTACAGTCAGGTAAATAACACGGGACCCTGCGAATGTTCTCACAGCGAGAACAAGGGAGGTGTTTTCAATGAAGTGTAGAAAGTGTATGTAAAGTCGGAGCTTGACGTCATTAGCGGTGACGTGTTGTGGGCGTTGTTTCAGAGAAGGAAGTGAAAGGGGAAGAGAAGAAGACACACAAGAGCCAAGAGAGCAGCACATACTTAGCTCGCGGCTAGCCTAGCCTTCTAGTAAAGTGCCAAATTTACGGAGTGACGACTAGTTGCCGCATCCGTTTATGATACACTTTTGTTGTTGTTGTTGTTGTGTTGCCGCCAAAAGTAGTTAATTGTATCACAATAACAACATCCAAGTCGGCAAAGGTTTTGGTGGCAGCTAGCTAGCTAACGTTAGCGCCCAGTTAGCTGTCAGCGACCAACAACTGCTCGCTCGTCAATCCAGCCGGCAAGAAGACAAATTGTGTGACACAAACGAAAAGTAAGTGTGGTCGTCTTACTCTTGTGAAATGTGTGATGAAGATAATTGCGTCTGCTCTGCTGGGGCTAACGCAGATGAGGAGCTAGTGGTGAAAAAACAAGGCCGTTCTGCAGCTCCTCTGGGCCCCTCCTGATCAAGAAAGAAAGACGGCAAGACCAAGTCGAATATTCTTAAAGATGTGACATAAAATATGAGTGATTTGGACTGGGGGGGGGGGGGGGTCACATTAGTGCATGAATACTTGGTACACGTTTATTCTGCCCTGTTTCGACTCATTTTAACTGCAGATATAAGAATCTATGATTCTGTTGTCAGGAAGACGTATTTTTCTGTGCATGTCATGATATTCATACTATCGACTCACAGAGGTCATGTCGATACACGCTGCTCACTCAGTGTAGTGGATGACATGTCAAGTTACACAATAATGTACCCATTTGGAGGACAACACCTGGCAACCATCATGTTTTGGGCACATGGAGACATGTCACTGTCATTTTCGTAGATGGACTTTGTATTTACAGTACAAGAAGCTCGTGTCATGTCGATTTGCTTGCACATTTCTGATTTAGCCATTTGGATCAGAAACTGCTTTTGATTTGCCTTATGTAAAGTGTAAACTAAAATCAAATAGTCTATATAATAATGCAAATTATTGTACTCTACTAAATTTTTAGCACGTGTTACATTTAGGGAAGTAGAGGGAAGATTATCACAAGTTGAGTCTACACTAATGTATCATACAAATCCAATTTCCGTCACAGGATATAAAGTATCAGTATCATAAAATGTAACATTCTTAACTGTGATACAAGTGTGAAAAGCGGTGTGTGCAGGTTCATCTCAATAAAGTAGTATAGTGTCGAAAGCTTAAATGAGTTAGCTAGTTCAATTCAAAAAGTTAAAATGTATTTTTGATGATTATAGTTTACTGTAACGGAAAACTCCAAATTCACCATCGGCCATTTTTTTTTTTTTACCCATTGGCTTGATTTGTGAGCGCCAACTTGAGATACGAGTGCTGTATGGTTGAAGTGAGCTCAATCCAACTCATTTCACAATAAGCAGCAGGTTGGGAAATATTGAACAATTCCAAAAAGAGACTTCAAGCTGTTTAGTGCCACCCCCAGTTGAAGTTTACTGTCAATCCAAACATGAAAAAAAATACACGGTGTGTATTAAAAAAAAAAACACAGAGCTTAGCCTTAGGAACGTCTGGTTAGCTTAATGCTAACAAACAATGCAAAACACTATTTACATGCTAATGGTTATCATCGATAGTTGCCGTTTTAAAATCAACGGCTATTTAAAAAATCAACACAATCAGTGGCGCAGCACACGTAGGCAGATAATATAACAATACTCAGAGGCATATATTTTTATCCACTACGAAAAATGACTAATATTACAGCATCTTACTGAGTCAGAGTAGTAGTAGAAGTACTATTCTTCTTTGAATGTGTCAGCATGACTGTTGTATGATACTGCCTCTTGGTGGCCCAGGGGGTTACAGCAGAAGGAAAAGCACAATTAATTGTATTGCAGCATTAGATCATGTTTTACAAACTTCAATTATTTTAGTCTGTTTTTATAAAGTACACTATTATAGAGTGCTATTTTACCCTTATTAAAAAAAGCAAACCTTTTTTTTTTGTGGGGGGCGGGCTGAAATAATTGCATTTCCGTTCATTTCAAGGGGGAAGGATGATTTGATATACAGTACGAGTGTTCTGAGTTACAACTGTTGTCACGGCGTGAATTAAACTTGTATCTCAAGGTACTACTCCACAGGTACATCTCAATAAATTAGAATATTAAAATGTATTGAGATGACATACCTAAATAAATTGTGCAACAGAAGCCTGCAGGTGACTATAGATGTGATTTATTGGGTGGAAAATGCAATCGGGACATCGCCTGAACCTTCACACAGTTCCACTACAAATTTGAGAACAATAAATCACATCTATAGTCATCTGGAGGCTTCTGTTGCACAATTTATTTAGGTATATCATCTCAATAATTTAGAATGAATACATTCTGATTTATTGAGAGATGTACCTTTATTTTGTAATGTCATCAACACATTCTCTGGTGGCAGCCCAGAAAAGCAGAAAAAAGTAAAGCATTCTTAAACTAATCCTTTAGAGCAGGAGTCCAGTACAGGAACATTCCTTCACTGTTTTGGTGCCGCTGTCAAATAATTGAAAAAAAGATAAAATTATTTATTTTTTCATTAATCTTTATTATTGATTTCCACACTGAACTGAAAGGGCTAAAAAAAAAAAAAAAAGAAAGCAGCCAACCTCAGCTTTTAGGCACTCACTCTGCTGAAGTCTCCTAAAATTTGCTGATGTCTGGCGGTTGGATTTGGCAAAGTGCAGGTAGGAAAGCCATGGTTTAATCTGTGGAGCATATTTGTGCAGCGATAAAATTCGTGATAAAAATAGGAACATAGGCAGCTTTGTGTTTGTTTTTATTTCCTAAACCTTTATTCAGATATTTGAGCTGCTAGCTTGTTTCCTCTATAAAAAGCAAAGTCAATATTCTTGTATTGGACTAGAGATTAACTGCTTGAAAGGAATGTGAGGTGAATGCTAAAGTCTAATGAAAGATTAAAGATATTTCATTTCAGTCTTTATCAGACTTGGTCTCTAAATAGTTTACTGTGTTCTGGATGTATTTTTTCTTTTAAAAAGTGCAGCTTGCCTCATTCGTAACTGCCATCACTTACACAATTTTGTTTCATGACTGTTCACGACAAACATTTGTGAGAGTTTTAATGGTGGTTAGTCAGGATGCACACACAAATAAGAAATACTATTGGCACAAATCTCATCACATTTGTTGTAATTTAAATGAACAGACAGTATTGTGCCATGAAGAAGTGGTTGTAGTAAAGTGTGAGCAGAGGAGGAGCGTTGTTTCTCGTTATTCGTCCAACTGCTTTCAGTGAGCACATGACTGGTTTTCCCAGCTTATTGGTCCAAATGTATCAAGCGTCTCAAGCACAGACATTTACAGCTTGTCTTGTAACATGATTTTTCCTCATACAGAGCATGGCAAACCTACTTTTTGTTTGTTTTATATAGCTCTTTGAAGAATGGCCTCCAGGAAGAAAGTTCTCTTGAAAGTCATCATCCTGGGAGATTCTGGGTGAGTTGTGCTTTTATTTTATCGTTATAATTGTTGTCACATTCTTTGTAGATTTAGTTACTTTGAATACAGGCTGTCCTTATGTACCAAAGGTTTGTGCAGCGCCATAAGAAGACGTTCCGTTAACTCCGTACATTCTTTACATTCAGCAGTATTAAAGAGCTTCAGCCCTAGTTATGACTTGTTCAAATTCACTAACAAAATTCTGCCCTAAAAAGAATCCCCACTATGAAAATTGAGGACCCCCTTATTAAACTAGAGATCAAAGTAAGTCCCTGAGTTAGACCCTCCTTAATGTGACCTCTAACCTGAATAAAATATGTGCTATAGACTGAAACTACTATATTGTTGAAGCAAGCATGGTGCATTTTGACTTGACAGTATTGGAGCACGCAAAAGCGCTCCAATAGTGTCAGCTTGTGAGCGCATCACTTGTGCACAATGCACAGCCCCCTTCAGATCACCACACACACACAAAATAAATAAATATATAAAAATGGAGACTGATATTTGAAAGGGTTCCTGAGTTGCTACTCGCCCCATGTTGACTAAAATAGTCAAGTTCCATCGCATGATGCTTACTGTGGGTGTGGTCTGCTGCTGTCTTCATCATGTGCTGTCTGTGTCCCACCAGTGTTGGAAAGACCTCCCTCATGAACCAGTATGTTAACAAGAAGTTCAGTAACCAGTACAAAGCTACAATAGGCGCAGACTTTCTGACCAAGGAGGTGATGGTAGATGACCGGCTTGTTACCATGCAGGTTTGTCAACGCTACACTTGCACTCTTATTATTTCCTGTCAACAGTGTAATCTGAACCCTATAGTTAGCAGTAGAAGTAACGATTTATTGAATTGTTGGTGTCCATTTGGCTCCTCAGATCTGGGATACAGCAGGCCAGGAGAGGTTCCAGTCGTTGGGTGTGGCATTCTACCGCGGAGCAGACTGCTGCGTGTTGGTGTTTGACGTGACCGCACCCAATACCTTCAAGACCCTGGACAGCTGGAGGGATGAGTTTCTGATCCAGGCTAGCCCTCGAGACCCCGAGAACTTCCCCTTTGTGGTGCTCGGCAACAAGATCGACTTGGAGAACAGACAGGTAGGCATGAGGGACGATGTCAGCCTGATGTCAAACTCTCACTGCTGTTCAGATTAGCTGTTGAAACATCAAGTATGAGTTGGCAACCTTGAAATCCAGCTAAATGGTAATATTGGACTTGGGAGCCACCAGAAGGCCATAAACAATGTGTCATAATTGTGGGAAAACTGCTGTCTCACAAGTTTAGAATGTAAAAGGGGCTTGAGAGTGCTTGGGGATTAACACTGTAACAGGTTTAATGAACTATTTTTGAGCTGCTTTTCCCTCATGATTTTGTAATTGTGACATTCTCAAAGACGTTAGCCCGTTACTTGAATGAATTTCTTCTTCTTCACTTATAGGTAACCACCAAAAGGGCTCAGGCTTGGTGCCAGAGTAAGAACAACATTCCCTACTTTGAGACCAGCGCCAAAGAAGCCATCAACGTAGAGCAGGCATTCCAAACTATCGCACGCAACGCCCTCAAGCAGGCGAGTACACTTTCATGTATGGTTTAATTTTTGCCTGAGGTGGCAAAAGACTGGTGAAAGTACTGATTTCACCCCTGTACCTATGTAAAAGTAAAGTACAAATTCTGAAATGTACTTAAATACAACATTTTAAAAAATTATTAATTGAAAAACAAATGTTTTACTGTCAATAATCTGCCATGCCAGTTTTGAGTACTTACAGCACACACAATATTTTCCTCTCCACATATTGCTTGTTACTGAGAAGAAAAAAATACTGTTGCGTTGCATGTTGTTAAGCGCTAGCTAGTATTGGTGCAGTTTTTATGCTATCAAAAGAACGTGTTCCCCTACCTTTGCTAACGTAGTGAACTGACTAACAAAACTTGCCAAGTTATCTAATGATAACTGAAAAAATATACCTTGTATTAGTTTTTTTTTTAGATTAGACAGAATTTTTCTTGTGGTTTTTAGGCTGGCACAAGACCCAACACCCATCCATCCGTCCGTTTTCTGTACCGCTTATCCTCACTAGGGTCGTGGGCGTGCTGGCCCCTATCTCAGCTAACTCTGGGCAAGAGGCGGCGTACACACTGAACTGGTCACCAGCCATTTGCAGGGCACACAATCATTCACACTCACATTCACACGTACGGGCAATTTAGAGTCTTCAACTAACCTACCTTGCATGTTTTTGGAATGTGGGAGGAAACCCAGAAAATTCCACAAGATGGCGGCCACTTGTCATGTATTACTTAACTCATTCACTGCCAACCCTCCTAGTTAACATGGATATTTGACTTCTAAAGCTTAAAGACACAGATACTACAGTGTGTGTTTGTGTGACTTTTGACCTAGTTGCAATTTATAAAGAGTTTATATTCTTGTTTTATATGTAGACTTTACAATACAGCGCTATGTTTCTTCAATATAAAGGTGACAAAAAGGTTTTGGGTTTTTGTGGGCTGAAATGGATAAATGGCATTTCAGTTCAACACAAGGGGGAAAACAATGAAAGCCAAGTCCACTTTATTTGTATTTTGTTACTTCAGACCTTCATTTACCAATGATTAGGGCTGCAACTAACGAGTAATAATCAAATCTGTTGATTGTTTTTCCATTAATCGATCAATTTTATTTTGTTTTATTTCCAACGCTTTATTTAAAAAAAAAAAATGGGGTTTAAAATTAACAGTGAAGAAAATGCAAAAACATAAATTGATTATGATTCAGTTACTGTTTTGGTCAGTAACATGGGCAGGAAATAGGCAAAAATGTTGATCATTGTTTTCCAAAGTAAAAGATGTTTGCAAATGTCTTTGCAAAGATTAGTCTGCTTTATTATTCTAATATAATTGTTTACTTTTGAGAGGCCACAATTCCAAGGATTTGGACAAATTCAAGTTAAACAAGGTCCCAAAAGGATTATTTTTTGAATAAAACATTGTTAACGATTAATTTAATTGATTACTTGTCAATTCATAATTGCACCTCTACCAATGATGTTACCTTCCTCTCTCGTAGGAGACAGAGGTGGAGCCGTACAATGACTTCCCGGAGCCCATAAAACTGGATCGGAATGACAGAGCGAAGCCTTCAGCAGAAAGCTGCAGTTGCTGAGGGGCAACCGGGAGCATCTCTTCTCTTGGCTTTCAGCGGATCAGTCACCCGCACCTTGCTCCCAGGGAACAGCCTTCCCTGCAAGTCTTCCTCCTCCATTTCATCCCTCACGCAATAAGAAGCCACTCACGATCCACGGATGTACCGCTGCCCTCTCTCACTTCAATTAAACTATTCTGACAAACTTGGTGTCCGAAGATCACACGAGGCGAACAGCGCCCCTTCTGGCACTCCGCAGTGAGCCTTTCAACTTGTTGGACCGGATGACGGTGCCATGTTTAAAACAATCGGGAAAATAACTGGACTGCTTATGCTCAGTAATGTGTGATGTTGGCTAAGCTCAGCATCCCAAGAAGCGTATTAGCTCTTTCTGTTCTCTTGCTATAGCCTGTCAAAAGTCATCGTCTTGAACTATATGGTTACATATATATATATATATATACACACAAATAAATTACATATTTGAATTGGCAGATGCTACATCTCAAGCCAATCTGAAACATGTTTTGTTTTGCACTTTCTTGCCTTCATATGTTCTAAATGTAGAGGGATGGCTGATTTTGGGCAACATCTGCCACTAAATACATGCCTTTTCTGTGAGGGTAATATATATATTTCTTGTCACTTTTCATTGTTAAATTCCTCCTGTTGAACGTTGATTGTACGGCCTCCTCCTGCATAGACTTTTAACTGCCTTTCACTTCTGCTAATAATAATCATTTGACTGCTCCTTTCACTGTTATTTGTGTTTGTCTTTCAATGCTACCAAATGGCTAAATATGCGTCATCCACACATTGCGCTACTCACTTATCTGCTTGTAGCTCAGGTTGGCCAATTACTTAATATTTTTAATAGATTGTGTGTTATGGTGTATAGACAAGTCAAAGGCTGACGGATGGAATGGAAATGTCCATGTCAAAAAAATATCCATCTTTCTGCTGTGGTATTATTCCTTGTAGAAAAAACTCACTGCAATGCCAATAATGCTGTCAATTGGTAATTTGAACATCAAATAAAACTCTTGAATATATCTACTGTTATTATATTTGTCTATTTGTGTTTCCTGGGGTAAAGACATTCCCTGTCTGGTCAAAGGTTATGTATATCACAGTATATGTGTATACATGTACAGTATGTGCATATGTATACAGATGTGTGTAAATACAGTGGGTACGGAAAATATTCAGACCTGCTAAAATCATTTTTCATTTTTTCCCTCAATGTACACACAGTACCACATTTGACAAAAAATGAATTGTTGACATTTTTGCAGATTTATTAAAAAAGAAAAACTGAAATATCACACAGCCATAAGTATTCAGAGCCTTTGATCAGTATTTAGTAGAAGCACCCTTTTGAGCTAATACAGCCATGAGTAATGCAACAAGTTTTTCACACCTGGATTTGGGGATCATCTGCCATTCCTCCTTGCAGATCCTCTCCAGTTCTGTCAGGTTGGATGGTGAACGTTGGTGGGCAGCCATTTTCAGGTCTTTCCAGAGATGCTCAATTGGGTTTAAATCAGGGCTCTGGCTGGGCCATTCCAAAACAGTCATGGAGTTGTTCTGAAGCCACTTCTGTAGTTTAGCTGTGTGCTTAAGATCATTGTCTTTTTTTAAGGTGAACCTTCGGCCCGGCCTGAGGTTCTGAGCACTCTGGAGAAGGTTTTCGTCCAGGATATCCCTGTAGTTGGCCGCATTCATCTTTTCTTCGATTCCGACCAGTCTCACTGTCCCTGCAGCTGAAAAACACACCCACAGCATGATGCTGCCACCACCATGCTTCACTTTTGGGACCGTAATGGACAGGTGATGAGCAGTGCCTGGTTTTCCCACACATGCCACTTAGAATTAAGGCCAATAATTTCTATCTTGGTCTCATCAGACCAGAGAATCTTATTTATCACCATCTCCCGATTGCATCTCTGGAGCACAACCACAGTAATCTTAGGGTTCTTCTTTACCTCTCTCACCAAGACCCTTCTCCCCCGATTGCTCAGCTCTCAGAAGGGTTCTGATTGTCCCAAATGTCTTCCATTTCAGGATTATGGAGGCCACTGTGCTCTTAGAAACCTTAGTACAGCAGAGTTTTTTTTGGTAACCTTGGCCAGATCTGTGCCTTGCCACAATTCTGTCTCTGAGCTCTTCAGGCAGTTCCTTTGACCTCATGATTCTCATTTGCTCTGACATGCACTGTGAACTGTAAGGTCTTATATAGACGGGGGTGTGGCTTTCCTAATCAAGTCCAATCAGTATAATCAAACACAGCTGGACTCCAGTGAAGGTGTAGAACCATTATAAGGATGATCATAAGAAATGGACAGCACATGAGTTAAATATATGCGCGTCCTCGGTTTACGACGGAGTTCCATTCCCACGGCAAACGACGTAGTCTAATCTATTTAAAAAAAAACGCTGTAGTGAAGTAGTAATGACAGTAAATGTTTTTTTTTGAATGAGAAACACTTCTAAGCCCTGAACACAACCGTCGTCAGGCACGTGTCCACGCCTCTCAGTCAGTTTCCTTCTCTTCTCTTTGAAGAGGTTGATTTCCGGTACCTTGCCGGAAATGGGTTGATCAAAGAGCAGCTACTTCCGCCTCGGAGCTGCCTGTTTTCCTGACACATCAAAAATGGTGAGCCTCACTCCACACCCATACTTATAGCACATCTCCGTACTTGAAACGTACACTCGCTTTCGACAGATGCCTGCTTAGTTCCAACTTGTTAAGGCAAAATTTAGCAACTGCTCTCATTTAGACATGCTAGGCAGCGAGTTAGCTTAAAAGGCTAACGCTAGCAAGTCAGCTCTATAGTGGAGTACGTGTGTTCAGCATTTCATCAAAACAGAGCGGACTATTATCCTTCGGAAGCGATGACTCCTCTTACTACAGCGGTAAAAGAATGCGACTGTGACCGTGAACTGGAATGCTAGCCAGCTAAAGCTAACAGCTGCTGATGCAGCCAGCTGTCAGTTGAGCACTCAAAAGAGCTCTCCAGCCTCCACAGTGCACTATAACGTAAAAACAGTTTCAGCAATAATAAACCAGCTGATTGATACTAATTCTAAGTTAGGACTGATAAAAGCAAATGTCCTAATCAATAATTAAGATGGTAATCGACTTATGTGCAGAAAAACATACAAAACAACAACAAAGTCTCCAGTATCACAAGTCTCAAAGTAAAACTTTATTACGTTTTCCTTCAGACAAATGTGGTCCATGGTATTAGTTTGTTAACAATCCCGTCAGTGGACCAAAATGACTCCGAAGCACATTAATACCACAAAGTTGCTAAGTTGGCAACACAGAGTAGTCCTTCGCTTCATCACAACACCACAGCTCTGCCACCGGTTGCGAGGGTAACGGAAAACATAGTCTGCTTTTGCATGACACGGATTTGAGATGCAGTTGTTTTGAGTTGTGTACATGGACTCGGAATGAATTAACCTCATAAATCAAGGCACAAATATAGTATTTTGCACACTGTTTGCAAATGTATGTTGCAAAGCACGCTTCTTTACCCAGCAAACGGGTTGACAGTGGACTCAACAATAGTGTTTTGATTGTTGTTATGTGGTCGTCAGACGGCCACCTTGCGGCCCTACCTGAATGCGGTGCGAGCCACGCTGCAGGCCGCCCTCTGCCTGGAGAACTTCTCCTCTCAGGTGGTGGAGAGACACAACAAGCCTGAAGTGGAAGTACGGTGAGTGGCTTCGCTGTCGTTCTCTCTCCGACGGCCTCAGCCAAGGAAGTGCGGTGAATAACTGAAGCGTTGTCTATGTGGTGCCCACATTCAGGAGTAGCAAAGAGCTTCTCCTCCAGCCCGTCATCATCAGCCGCAATGACAAAGAGAAAGTCCTCATCGAGGGCTCCATCAACTCAGTCCGAGTCAGCATCGCCGTCAAGCAGGTAAGCGTGATGGCTGGCGTTTTCAGCGTTAAAGCGTCTCTCCACCCGCACGATAACTTGCTCGCTGGCGCTATATCTACCAGGCCGACGAGATAGAGAAGATCCTGTGCCACAAATTCATGCGCTTCATGATGATGAGGGCGGAGAACTTCTTCATCCTGAGGAGGAAACCGGTGGAGGTGAGCGGTCGTGCTGCTGACTACTCAACAGCACTTTGCTCGACTTGCATTACACCACAGCAATGTTTCCCAAACTTTTTACACCAAGGACCATCTCAAAAAAATACTCGGCTCTTTAAGTACTTATCATTGTGAGCAACATTAAAATGCAGTAGCATTGTAGGCTGATTTTTTTCATGAAAAAATTCCTAAAAAGGGTAATTAATTATTGTAAGCCATTGTAACATTATGGATAATGTGAACATAAGCACTCCATGCAAATATAGGAAAGTAAAAAACTGTACTTAAAAATAATTCAATTAAAATGTATCACACAAGTTAAATGAAAATTTAACCTACATAAATGTTTAAAAACAAACAATTCTTAAAGTCCCTGTAAAGTCAAACTAATGGTTTGTAAAGTTGACACCCCACAGAAATTGCCAAATTTGAATGATTAAAAAAAATTGCCAAGTATATGAACTGAGGCTTCAAAATCATGCCATTGTCTCCATTCTCAGATGGTGTGAGCATGTCAGCTAAATGCGTGAAACCACTCCTCGTTGAAAAATGGAAGCTACTTCATGTAATATCTTTATAATGGCTACACATGCTCAAGTTGTGAAAATATGTCAGCAGAGCTGTCAAATGTTACGGATCGTCCGTTTTTGGTTACGGAAATCACTGAGAGCTAACCCGTTACGCCCATTTTGTTTTGGAGTTTCAATGAACCAAATTGCTCAAACAAGTTGAAATAATGTGTGAATTTGAGAAAATTCTCCCATTTCCTGAGCTGGACAATGTCATTAAAATCCTTCTTGAGGATTTTTATCTAACAACACTTTTACTGTAATTGATAAAAATGTCAATTGACATTTAATATAGTTTACCATTTCAACTGCTTTTATACTCGCGTTTTGGTGATGAAAAGCATCTCTTGTCACTTTCCACTTTATTTTTTTCATTTTATAAAATAAATATTGAAGCCATAATTTATTAACGATTCTGATTATAGAATAGTGATTATATGCACAATTATTTTTAATTGTTAGATAATCTACTGCAATAACTGTCCCATGGTAATGTACTTGACATAATTAAAGAAATTATAAAAATGTAGACAAATTATTCAGGAAGTGTATTTCTACAGTATGGCAGCTCTGTGTCCAACTAAAGCCTTCAATGGCTGGGACGTAGCCACTGAGTCATCGCGGGGCTTTTCCACGCTAGCCACCGGCTAGCTTGCGAGCTAACAGCCAATAACTATGCAACTTGCAGTTGTGCCAGATAACCACTGATGTGAAGGCGCTCAAGTTCTTATGGGGGAATCATGCCGGTTTCCAAAGTGTGTCACGCAGCCCCATTATAGCCACGCCCACCAAAAAATGAGGAAAACTGAAATGGTGAAAAAGAGTTTAACCCTGCAGCTCTACAATTCGGTACTACATAGTTCTCATTCTTTGCTTATCTTTTCAGCAATTATGTTCAAACATGCATAATGCATTCGTAGACAAATCTCCGAATTCACTTTACAGGGTCACTGCCATTGACGTATTTAACTTCAGTTAAATACTGAACTGTACTGAGGTAGTTATTCTTTCACGTACCACTAGAGGGAGCCCCTATGCCACACTTTGAAAGTTGATGCACTACCGAATAATCCTCACACAATGGCCTCAATTCCAAAAGACACTGTGCCCCAGTTAATCACTGGTTGGGTCATGTACTAGAGCAAATAAGTGTCACACCTCAAATAGACACCGCCTATTTTCCTCAAACATAATAATAAAATCTATGTACAGTGTATGCAGTAGCAGCTCCAATACAAACTGCTCTGTGAAGCGAATTTATCGAGTAAACATTCCAACAAATTATTCTGAACTCCTTTTAACAAAGCTTCCCAAATGTTCAATATGCACACGACATCCTTTTGGCCTTCCGTTTTTATTTTATTTATTTTTTTTGTGCCATGCTCATATTTGTTTTCCAGTAGGTGTATTTTTATTGAATATTCTCAAATGCACGATACACACTTTGGTTTGATATTCCTTCACACAAAATACCTTTTTCTTACTTCCCATTCTTCATTACACATTCAACATCTTCAAGTTGTATCGGTGTTGTAGTATCGTAGCATTTTCACAAGCACAGGTACAGACGTACAATATCGGTATTGGTATCAGTGCATATTATACTTTGAAATGATGTTAAATTGTTTTGGGCACTCGTTATTACGCATGACTCAAATGTTTTTGTTGTTACTATTTGCTGCGATGTGTGTGCAGGGTTACGACATCAGCTTCCTGATCACCAACTTCCACACGGAGCAGATGTACAAGCACAAGCTGGTTGACTTCGTCATTCACTTCATGGAGGAGATCGACAAGGAGATCAGCGAGATGAAGCTGTCAGTCAACGCCAGAGCTCGCATCGTTGCTGAGGAGTTCCTAAAAAATGTCAGCTTTCAACACGTCACGCTTTCTTTACTAAAATTACTAAAAAAATTAAAAAAATCTAACTAAAATGATTTTATTTTGCAGTTCTGAGGTTTCTGAGATGAAAAGAAAACATTCCACAAGTTGATGTAAGAGAAGATCAGCCAAGATGACAACTATAAATAATGTACTTACTGTGCTTCTTATTAGTACATTTCTTGATGTGCACAGACTGAATTTGTTTTCCCTGATTATTGAAAGTGTTTGTTTTTAATATATATTTTATTGTGCTATGCTTTTTGTTATGACCATGAGACAGTCAATTGATCCATGTTATGTTTTATTACAGAGCACCACCTATTGTTGATTGAAATCATCCAAAATAATAAATATACTTGCTGGCAGTGAAGATGAATATGAATGTTGTTTCATTTTTTTCTGACAGGGCAGCACTTGGGACTATTAATTAATTAGCACGTACATCACACTTCTGAAGTCTGGGGTTCGAATCTTGGCTTGAGCTTTCATGTGGGGTTTGCATGAGGTTCAAGTTTGAATGGTTGTTTGTCTATGCCAAAATTTGGAATTTCAGGCTTTTATTTTGAAATTGGGGGAAGGGAGTTGTTCACAGGTTGGTTTGATTGAGGTGAACGCGCAGAAGTAGGAACGGAGCAAATCCCTTGAAATAAATAAGTTATAGCTAAATTTGTAAAGATTTTGAATTACAGGCTTTTGAAATTTGGTGAAAATTGGGGAAGGGGCGTCGTTCACAGGTTGGTTTGATTGAGGTGAACACGCAGAAGTAGGAACGGAGGAAATCCCTTGAGAAATAAGGAAGTTACGGCGAAATTTAGAATTTCCGGCTTTTATTTTGAAATTTCGTGAAATTTGGGGAAGGGGAGTTGTTCACAGGTTGGTTTGAATGAACTGAACACGAAGTAGGAACGGAGCAAATCCCTTGAGAAATAAGGAAGTTACGGCAAAATGTTGAATTTACGGCTTTTATTTTGAAATTTCGTGAAATTTGGGGAAGGGGAGTTGTTCACAGGTTGGTTTGAATGAACTGAACACGTATTAGTAGGAACGGAGCAAATTCCTTGAGAAATAAGGAAGTTACGGCAAAATTTTGAATTTCCGGCTTTTATTTTGAAATTTGGGGAAGGGGAGTCATTCACAGGTTGGTTTGAATGAATTGAACACGTAGAAGGAGGAACGGAGCAAATCCCTTGAGAAATAAGGAAGTTACGGCAAAATTTTGAATTTCTGGCTTTTATTTTGAAATTTGGGGAAGGGGAGTCATTCACAGGTTGGTTTGAATGAACTGAACACGTAGAAGTAGGAACGGAGCAAATTCCTTGAGAAATAAGGAAGTTACGGCAAAATTTTGAATTATAGGCTTTTATTTTGAAATTTCGTGAAATTTGGGGAAGGGGAGTTGTTCACAGGTTGGTTTGAATGAACTGAACACGTAGAAGTAGGAACGGAGCAAATCCCTTGAGAAATAAGGAAGTTACGGCAAAATTTTGAATTACAGGCTTTTATTTTGAAATTTGGGGAAGGGGAGTCATTCACAGGTTGGTTTGAATGAACTGAACACGTAGAAGTAGGAACGGAGCAAATCCCTTGAGAAATAAGGAAGTTACGGCAAAATTTTGAATTTTCCGGCTTTTATTTTGAAATTTCGTGAAATTTGGGGAAGGGGAGTTGTTCACAGGTTGGTTTGAATGAACTGAACACGTAGAAGTAGGAACGGAGCAAATCCCTTGAGAAATAAGGAAGTTACGGCAAAATTTTGAATTTACGGCTTTTATTTTGAACTTTCGTGAAATTTGGGGAAGGGGAGTCATTCACAGGTTGGTTTGAATGAACTGAACACGTAGAAGTAGGAACGGAGCAAATCCCTTGAGAAATAAGGAAGTTACAGCAAAATTTTGAATTACAGGCTTTTATTTTGAAATTTCGTGAAATTTGGGGAAGGGGAGTTGTTCACAGGTTGGTTTGAATGAACTGAACACGTAGAAGTAGGAACGGAGCAAATCCCTTGAGAAATAAGGAAGTTACGGCAAAATTTTGAATTACAGGCTTTTATTTTGAAATTTGGGGAAGGGGAGTCATTCACAGGTTGGTTTGAATGAACTGAACACGTAGAAGTAGGAACGGAGCAAATCCCTTGAGAAATAAGGAAGTTACAGCAAAATTTTGAATTACAGGCTTTTATTTTGAACTTTCGTGAAATTTGGGGAAGGGGAGTTGTTCACAGGTTGGTTTGAATTAACTGAACACGTAGAAGTAGGAACGGAGCAAATTCCTTGAGAAATAAGGAAGTTACGGCAAAATTTTGAATTACAGGCTTTTATTTTGAACTTTCGTGAAATTTGAGGAAGGGGAGTTGTTCACAGGTTGGTTTGAATGAACTGAACACGTAGAAGTAGGAACGGAGCAAATCCCTTGAGAAATAAGGAAGTTACGGCAACATTTTGAATTTCAGGCTTTTATTTTGAAATTTGGGGAAGGGGAGTCATTCACAGGTTGGTTTGAATGAACTGAACACGTAGAAGTAGGAACGGAGCAAATTCCTTGAGAAATAAGGAAGTTACGGCAAAATTTTGAATTACAGGCTTTTATTTTGAAATTTCGTGAAATTTGGGGAAGGGGAGTTGTTCACAGGTTGGTTTGAATGAACTGAACACGTAGAAGTAGGAACGGAGCAAATCCCTTGAGAAATAAGGAAGTTACGGCAAAATTTTGAATTTCAGGCTTTTATTTTGAAATTTGGGGAAGGGGAGTCATTCACAGGTTGGTTTGAATGAACTGAACACGTAGAAGTAGGAACGGAGCAAATTCCTTGAGAAATAAGGAAGTTACGGCAAAATTTTGAATTACAGGCTTTTATTTTGAAATTTGGGGAAGGGGAGTCATTCACAGGTTGGTTTGAATGAACTGAACACGTAGAAGTAGGAACGGAGCAAATCCCTTGAGAAATAAGGAAGTTACGGCAAAATGTTGAAGTTACGGCTTTTATTTTGAAATTTCGTGAAATTTGGGGAAGGGGAGTTGTTCACAGGTTGGTTTGAATGAACTGAACACGTAGAAGTAGGTTACGGCAAAATTTTGAATTTCTGGCTTTTATTTTGAACTTTCGTGAAATTTGGGGAAGGGGAGTTGTTCACAGGTTGGTTTGAATGGACTGAACACGTAGAAGTAGGAACGGAGCAAATCCCTTGAGAAATAAGGAAGTTACGGCAACATTTTGAATTTCAGGCTTTTATTTTGAAATTTGGGGAAGGGGAGTCATTCACAGGTTGGTTTGAATGAACTGAACACGTAGAAGTAGGAATGGAGCAAATCCCTTGAGAAATAAGGAAGTTACGGCAAAATTTTTAATTTCAGGCTTTTATTTTGAAATTTGGGGAAGGGGAGTCATTCACAGGTTGGTTTGAATGAACTGAACACGTAGAAGTAGGAACGGAGCAAATCCCTTGAGAAATAAGGAAGTTATGGCAAAATTTTGAATTTACGGCTTTTATTTTGAAATTTCGTGAAATTTGGGGAAGGGGAGTTGTTCACAGGTTGGTTTGAATGAACTGAACACGTAGAAGTTGGAACGGAGCAAATCCCTTGAGAAATAAGGAAGTTACGGCAAAATTTTTAATTTCAGGCTTTTATTTTGAAATTTGGGGAAGGGGAGTCATTCACAGGTTGGTTTGAATGAACTGAACACGTAGAAGTAGGAACGGAGCAAATCCCTTGAGAAATAAGGAAGTTACGGCAAAATTTTGAATTTACGGCTTTTATTTTGAACTTTCGTGAAATTTGGGGAAGGGGAGTCGTTCACAGGTTGGTTTGAATGAACTGAACACGTAGAAGTAGGAACGGAGCAAATCCCTTGAGAAATAAGGAAGTTACGGCAAAAAATTTTATTTCAGGCTTTTATTTTGAAATTTGGGGAAGGGGAGTCATTCACAGGTTGGTTTGAATGAACTGAACACGTAGAAGTAGGAACGGAGCAAATCCCTTGAGAAATAAGGAAGTTATGGCAAAATTTAGAATTTACGGCTTTTATTTTGAAATTTCGTGAAATTTGGGGAAGGGGAGTTGTTCACAGGTTGGTTTGAATGAACTGAACACGTAGAAGTAGGAACGGAGCAAATCCCTTGAGAAATAAGGAAGTTACGGCAAAATTTTGAATTTACGGCTTTTATTTTGAACTTTCGTGAAATTTGGGGAAGGGGAGTCATTCACAGGTTGGTTTGAATGAACTGAACACGTAGAAGTAGGAACGGAGCAAATCCCTTGAGAAATAAGGAAGTTACAGCAAAATTTTGAATTACAGGCTTTTATTTTGAAATTTCGTGAAATTTGGGGAAGGGGAGTTGTTCACAGGTTGGTTTGAATGAACTGAACACGTAGAAGTAGGAACGGAGCAAATCCCTTGAGAAATAAGGAAGTTACGGCAAAATTTTGAATTACAGGCTTTTATTTTGAAATTTGGGGAAGGGGAGTCATTCACAGGTTGGTTTGAATGAACCTGAACACGTAGAAGTAGGAACGGAGCAAATCCCTTGAGAAATAAGGAAGTTACAGCAAAATTTTGAATTACAGGCTTTTATTTTGAACTTTCGTGAAATTTGGGGAAGGGGAGTTGTTCACAGGTTGGTTTGAATTAACTGAACACGTAGAAGTAGGAACGGAGCAAATTCCTTGAGAAATAAGGAAGTTACGGCAAAATTTTGAATTACAGGCTTTTATTTTGAACTTTCGTGAAATTTGAGGAAGGGGAGTTGTTCACAGGTTGGTTTGAATGAACTGAACACGTAGAAGTAGGAACGGAGCAAATCCCTTGAGAAATAAGGAAGTTATGGCAAAATTTTTAATTTACGGCTTTTATTTTGAAATTTCGTGAAATTTGGGGAAGGGGAGTTGTTCACAGGTTGGTTTGAATGAACTGAACACGTAGAAGTAGGAACGGAGCAAATCCCTTGAGAAATAAGGAAGTTACGGCAACATTTTGAATTTCAGGCTTTTATTTTGAAATTTGGGGAAGGGGAGTCATTCACAGGTTGGTTTGAATGAACTGAACACGTAGAAGTAGGAACGGAGCAAATTCCTTGAGAAATAAGGAAGTTACGGCAAAATTTTGAATTACAGGCTTTTATTTTGAAATTTCGTGAAATTTGGGGAAGGGGAGTTGTTCACAGGTTGGTTTGAATGAACTGAACACGTAGAAGTAGGAACGGAGCAAATCCCTTGAGAAATAAGGAAGTTACGGCAAAATTTTGAATTTCAGGCTTTTATTTTGAAATTTGGGGAAGGGGAGTCATTCACAGGTTGGTTTGAATGAACTGAACACGTAGAAGTAGGAACGGAGCAAATTCCTTGAGAAATAAGGAAGTTACGGCAAAATTTTGAATTACAGGCTTTTATTTTGAAATTTGGGGAAGGGGAGTCATTCACAGGTTGGTTTGAATGAACTGAACACGTAGAAGTAGGAACGGAGCAAATCCCTTGAGAAATAAGGAAGTTACGGCAAAATGTTGAAGTTACGGCTTTTATTTTGAAATTTCGTGAAATTTGGGGAAGGGGAGTTGTTCACAGGTTGGTTTGAATGAACTGAACACGTAGAAGTAGGTTACGGCAAAATTTTGAATTTCTGGCTTTTATTTTGAACTTTCGTGAAATTTGGGGAAGGGGAGTTGTTCACAGGTTGGTTTGAATGGACTGAACACGTAGAAGTAGGAACGGAGCAAATCCCTTGAGAAATAAGGAAGTTACGGCAACATTTTGAATTTCAGGCTTTTATTTTGAAATTTGGGGAAGGGGAGTCATTCACAGGTTGGTTTGAATGAACTGAACACGTAGAAGTAGGAACGGAGCAAATCCCTTGAGAAATAAGGAAGTTACGGCAAAATTTTTAATTTCAGGCTTTTATTTTGAAATTTGGGGAAGGGGAGTCATTCACAGGTTGGTTTGAATGAACTGAACACGTAGAAGTAGGAACGGAGCAAATCCCTTGAGAAATAAGGAAGTTATGGCAAAATTTTGAATTTACGGCTTTTATTTTGAAATTTCGTGAAATTTGGGGAAGGGGAGTTGTTCACAGGTTGGTTTGAATGAACTGAACACGTAGAAGTTGGAACGGAGCAAATCCCTTGAGAAATAAGGAAGTTACGGCAAAATTTTTAATTTCAGGCTTTTATTTTGAAATTTGGGGAAGGGGAGTCATTCACAGGTTGGTTTGAATGAACTGAACACGTAGAAGTAGGAACGGAGCAAATCCCTTGAGAAATAAGGAAGTTACGGCAAAATTTTGAATTTACGGCTTTTATTTTGAACTTTCGTGAAATTTGGGGAAGGGGAGTCGTTCACAGGTTGGTTTGAATGAACTGAACACGTAGAAGTAGGAACGGAGCAAATCCCTTGAGAAATAAGGAAGTTACGGCAAAAAATTTTATTTCAGGCTTTTATTTTGAAATTTGGGGAAGGGGAGTCATTCACAGGTTGGTTTGAATGAACTGAACACGTAGAAGTAGGAACGGAGCAAATCCCTTGAGAAATAAGGAAGTTATGGCAAAATTTAGAATTTACGGCTTTTATTTTGAAATTTCGTGAAATTTGGGGAAGGGGAGTTGTTCACAGGTTGGTTTGAATGAACTGAACACGTAGAAGTAGGAACGGAGCAAATCCCTTGAGAAATAAGGAAGTTACGGCAAAATTTTTAATTTCAGGCTTTTATTTTGAAATTTGGGGAAGGGGAGTCATTCACAGGTTGGTTTGAATGAACTGAACACGTAGAAGTAGGAACGGAGCAAATTCCTTGAGAAATAAGGAAGTTACGGCAACATTTTGAATTACAGGCTTTTATTTTGAAATTTCGTGAAATTTGGGGAAGGGGAGTTGTTCACAGGTTGGTTTGAATGAACTGAACACGTAGAAGTAGGAACGGAGCAAATCCCTTGAGAAATAAGGAAGTTACAGCAAAATTTTGAATTTATGGCTTTTATTTTGAAATTTCGTGAAATTTGGGGAAGGGGAGTTGTTCACAGGTTGGTTTGAATGAACTGAACACATAGAAGTAGGAACGGAGCAAATTCCTTGAGAAATAAGGAAGTTACGGCAAAATTTTGAATTACAGGCTTTTATTTTGAACTTTCGTGAAATTTGGGGAAGGGGAGTTGTTCACAGGTTGGTTTGAATGAACTGAACACGTAGAAGTAGGAACGGAGCAAATCCCTTGAGAAATAAGGAAGTTACGGCAAAATTTTGAATTTACGGCTTTTATTTTGAAATTTTGTGAAATTTGGGGAAGGGGAGTTGTTCACAGGTTGGTTTGAATGAACTGAACACGTAGAAGTAGGAACGGAGCAAATCCCTTGAGAAATAAGGAAGTTACGGCAACATTTTGAATTTATGGCTTTTATTTTGAAATTTCGTGAAATTTGGGGAAGGGGAGTTGTTCACAGGTTGGTTTGAATGAACTGAACACGTAGAAGTAGGAACGGAGCAAATCCCTTGAGAAATAAGGAAGTTACGGCAAAATTTTTAATTTCAGGCTTTTATTTTGAAATTTGGGGAAGGGGAGTCATTCACAGGTTGGTTTGAATGAACTGAACACGTAGAAGTAGGAACGGAGCAAATTCCTTGAGAAATAAGGAAGTTACGGCAACATTTTGAATTACAGGCTTTTATTTTGAAATTTCGTGAAATTTGGGGAAGGGGAGTCATTCACAGGTTGGTTTGAATGAACTGAACACGTAGAAGTAGGAACGGAGCAAATCCCTTGAGAAATAAGGAAGTTATGGCAAAATTTAGAATTTACGGCTTTTATTTTGAAATTTCGTGAAATTTGGGGAAGGGGAGTTGTTCACAGGTTGGTTTGAATGAACTGAATACGTAGAAGTAGGAACGGAGCAAATCCCTTGAGAAATAAGGAAGTTACGGCAAAATTTTGAATTTCCGGCTTTTATTTTGAAATTTGGGGAAGGGGAGTCATTCACAGGTTGGTTTGAATGAACTGAACACGTAGAAGTAGGAACGGAGCAAATCCCTTGAGAAATAAGGAAGTTACGGCAACATTTTGAATTTCAGGCTTTTATTTTGAAATTTGGGGAAGGGGAGTCATTCACAGGTTGGTTTGAATGAACTGAACACGTAGAAGTAGGAACGGAGCAAATTCCTTGAGAAATAAGGAAGTTACGTCAAAATTTTGAATTACAGGCTTTTATTTTGAACTTTCGTGAAATTTGGGGAAGGGGAGTTGTTCACAGGTTGGTTTGAATGAACTGAACACGTAGAAGTAGGAACGGAGCAAATCCCTTGAGAAATAAGGAAGTTACGGCAAAATTTTGAATTTCAGGCTTTTATTTTGAAATTTGTGGAAGGGGAGTCATTCACAGGTTGGTTTGAATGAACTGAACACGTAGAAGTAGGAACGGAGCAAATTCCTTGAGAAATAAGGAAGTTACGGCAAAATTTTGAATTACAGGCTTTTATTTTGAAATTTGGGGAAGGGGAGTCATTCACAGGTTGGTTTGAATGAACTGAACACGTAGAAGTAGGAACGGAGCAAATCCCTTGAGAAATAAGGAAGTTACGGCAAAATGTTGAAGTTACGGCTTTTATTTTGAAATTTCGTGAAATTTGGGGAAGGGGAGTTGTTCACAGGTTGGTTTGAATGAACTGAACACGTAGAAGTAGGTTACGGCAAAATTTTGAATTTCTGGCTTTTATTTTGAACTTTCGTGAAATTTGGGGAAGGGGAGTTGTTCACAGGTTGGTTTGAATGGACTGAACACGTAGAAGTAGGAACGGAGCAAATCCCTTGAGAAATAAGGAAGTTACGGCAACATTTTGAATTTCAGGCTTTTATTTTGAAATTTGGGGAAGGGGAGTCATTCACAGGTTGGTTTGAATGAACTGAACACGTAGAAGTAGGAACGGAGCAAATCCCTTGAGAAATAAGGAAGTTACGGCAAAATTTTTAATTTCAGGCTTTTATTTTGAAATTTGGGGAAGGGGAGTCATTCACAGGTTGGTTTGAATGAACTGAACACGTAGAAGTAGGAACGGAGCAAATCCCTTGAGAAATAAGGAAGTTATGGCAAAATTTTGAATTTACGGCTTTTATTTTGAAATTTCGTGAAATTTGGGGAAGGGGAGTTGTTCACAGGTTGGTTTGAATGAACTGAACACGTAGAAGTTGGAACGGAGCAAATCCCTTGAGAAATAAGGAAGTTACGGCAAAATTTTTAATTTCAGGCTTTTATTTTGAAATTTGGGGAAGGGGAGTCATTCACAGGTTGGTTTGAATGAACTGAACACGTAGAAGTAGGAACGGAGCAAATCCCTTGAGAAATAAGGAAGTTACGGCAAAATTTTGAATTACAGGCTTTTATTTTGAACTTTCGTGAAATTTGGGGAAGGGGAGTCGTTCACAGGTTGGTTTGAATGAACTGAACACGTAGAAGTAGGAACGGAGCAAATCCCTTGAGAAATAAGGAAGTTACGGCAAAAATTTTTATTTCAGGCTTTTATTTTGAAATTCGGCGAAGGGGAGTCATTCACAGGTTGGTTTGAATGAACTGAACACGTAGAAGTAGGAACGGAGCAAATCCCTTGAGAAATAAGGAAGTTATGGCAAAATTTTGAATTTACGGCTTTTATTTTGAAATTTCGTGAAATTTGGGGAAGGGGAGTTGTTCACAGGTTGGTTTGAATGAACTGAACACGTAGAAGTAGGAACGGAGCAAATCCCTTGAGAAATAAGGAAGTTACGGCAAAATTTTTAATTTCAGGCTTTTATTTTGAAATTTGGGGAAGGGGAGTCATTCACAGGTTGGTTTGAATGAACTGAACACGTAGAAGTAGGAACGGAGCAAATTCCTTGAGAAATAAGGAAGTTACGGCAACATTTTGAATTACAGGCTTTTATTTTGAAATTTCGTGAAATTTGGGGAAGGGGAGTTGTTCACAGGTTGGTTTGAATGAACTGAACACGTAGAAGTAGGAACGGAGCAAATCCCTTGAGAAATAAGGAAGTTACAGCAAAATTTTGAATTCATGGCTTTTATTTTGAAATTTCGTGAAATTTGGGGAAGGGGAGTTGTTCACAGGTTGGTTTGAATGAACTGAACACGTAGAAGTAGGAACGGAGCAAATCCCTTGAGAAATAAGGAAGTTACGGCAAAATTTTGAATTTACGGCTTTTATTTTGAAATTTTGTGAAATTTGGGGAAGGGGAGTTGTTCACAGGTTGGTTTGAATGAACTGAACACGTAGAAGTAGGAACGGAGCAAATCCCTTGAGAAATAAGGAAGTTACGGCAACATTTTGAATTTATGGCTTTTATTTTGAAATTTCGTGAAATTTGGGGAAGGGGAGTTGTTCACAGGTTGGTTTGAATGAACTGAACACGTAGAAGTAGGAACGGAGCAAATCCCTTGAGAAATAAGGAAGTTACGGCAAAATTTTTAATTTCAGGCTTTTATTTTGAAATTTGGGGAAGGGGAGTCATTCACAGGTTGGTTTGAATGAACTGAACACGTAGAAGTAGGAACGGAGCAAATTCCTTGAGAAATAAGGAAGTTACGGCAACATTTTGAATTACAGGCTTTTATTTTGAAATTTCGTGAAATTTGGGGAAGCGGAGTTGTTCACAGGTTGGTTTGAATGAACTGAACACGTAGAAGTAGGAACGGAGCAAATCCCTTGAGAAATAAGGAAGTTATGGCAAAATTTAGAATTTACGGCTTTTATTTTGAAATTTCGTGAAATTTGGGGAAGGGGAGTTGTTCACAGGTTGGTTTGAATGAACTGAATACGTAGAAGTAGGAACGGAGCAAATCCCTTGAGAAATAAGGAAGTTACGGCAAAATTTTGAATTTCAGGCTTTTATTTTGAAATTTGGGGAAGGGGAGTCATTCACAGGTTGGTTTGAATGAACTGAACACGTAGAAGTAGGAACAGAGCAAATTCCTTGAGAAATAAGGAAGTTACGGCAAAATTTTGAATTACAGGCTTTTATTTTGAACTTTCGTGAAATTTGGGGAAGGGGAGTTGTTCACAGGTTGGTTTGAATGAACTGAACACGTAGAAGTAGGAACGGAGCAAATCCCTTGAGAAATAAGGAAGTTATGGCAAAATTTTGAATTTACGGCTTTTATTTTGAAATTTCGTGAAATTTGGGGAAGGGGAGTTGTTCACAGGTTGGTTTGAATGAACTGAACACGTAGAAGTTGGAACGGAGCAAATCCCTTGAGAAATAAGGAAGTTACGGCAAAATTTTTAATTTCAGGCTTTTATTTTGAAATTTGGGGAAGGGGAGTCATTCACAGGTTGGTTTGAATGAACTGAACACGTAGAAGTAGGAACGGAGCAAATCCCTTGAGAAATAAGGAAGTTACGGCAAAATTTTGAATTTACGGCTTTTATTTTGAACTTTCGTGAAATTTGGGGAAGGGGAGTCGTTCACAGGTTGGTTTGAATGAACTGAACACGTAGAAGTAGGAACGGAGCAAATCCCTTGAGAAATAAGGAAGTTACGGCAAAAAATTTTATTTCAGGCTTTTATTTTGAAATTTGGGGAAGGGGAGTCATTCACAGGTTGGTTTGAATGAACTGAACACGTAGAAGTAGGAACGGAGCAAATCCCTTGAGAAATAAGGAAGTTATGGCAAAATTTAGAATTTACGGCTTTTATTTTGAAATTTCGTGAAATTTGGGGAAGGGGAGTTGTTCACAGGTTGGTTTGAATGAACTGAACACGTAGAAGTAGGAACGGAGCAAATCCCTTGAGAAATAAGGAAGTTACGGCAAAATTTTTAATTTCAGGCTTTTATTTTGAAATTTGGGGAAGGGGAGTCATTCACAGGTTGGTTTGAATGAACTGAACACGTAGAAGTAGGAACGGAGCAAATTCCTTGAGAAATAAGGAAGTTACGGCAACATTTTGAATTACAGGCTTTTATTTTGAAATTTCGTGAAATTTGGGGAAGGGGAGTTGTTCACAGGTTGGTTTGAATGAACTGAACACGTAGAAGTAGGAACGGAGCAAATCCCTTGAGAAATAAGGAAGTTACAGCAAAATTTTGAATTTATGGCTTTTATTTTGAAATTTCGTGAAATTTGGGGAAGGGGAGTTGTTCACAGGTTGGTTTGAATGAACTGAACACATAGAAGTAGGAACGGAGCAAATTCCTTGAGAAATAAGGAAGTTACGGCAAAATTTTGAATTACAGGCTTTTATTTTGAACTTTCGTGAAATTTGGGGAAGGGGAGTTGTTCACAGGTTGGTTTGAATGAACTGAACACGTAGAAGTAGGAACGGAGCAAATCCCTTGAGAAATAAGGAAGTTACGGCAAAATTTTGAATTTACGGCTTTTATTTTGAAATTTTGTGAAATTTGGGGAAGGGGAGTTGTTCACAGGTTGGTTTGAATGAACTGAACACGTAGAAGTAGGAACGGAGCAAATCCCTTGAGAAATAAGGAAGTTACGGCAACATTTTGAATTTATGGCTTTTATTTTGAAATTTCGTGAAATTTGGGGAAGGGGAGTTGTTCACAGGTTGGTTTGAATGAACTGAACACGTAGAAGTAGGAACGGAGCAAATCCCTTGAGAAATAAGGAAGTTACGGCAAAATTTTTAATTTCAGGCTTTTATTTTGAAATTTGGGGAAGGGGAGTCATTCACAGGTTGGTTTGAATGAACTGAACACGTAGAAGTAGGAACGGAGCAAATTCCTTGAGAAATAAGGAAGTTACGGCAACATTTTGAATTACAGGCTTTTATTTTGAAATTTCGTGAAATTTGGGGAAGGGGAGTCATTCACAGGTTGGTTTGAATGAACTGAACACGTAGAAGTAGGAACGGAGCAAATCCCTTGAGAAATAAGGAAGTTATGGCAAAATTTAGAATTTACGGCTTTTATTTTGAAATTTCGTGAAATTTGGGGAAGGGGAGTTGTTCACAGGTTGGTTTGAATGAACTGAATACGTAGAAGTAGGAACGGAGCAAATCCCTTGAGAAATAAGGAAGTTACGGCAAAATTTTGAATTTCCGGCTTTTATTTTGAAATTTGGGGAAGGGGAGTCATTCACAGGTTGGTTTGAATGAACTGAACACGTAGAAGTAGGAACGGAGCAAATCCCTTGAGAAATAAGGAAGTTACGGCAACATTTTGAATTTCAGGCTTTTATTTTGAAATTTGGGGAAGGGGAGTCATTCACAGGTTGGTTTGAATGAACTGAACACGTAGAAGTAGGAACGGAGCAAATTCCTTGAGAAATAAGGAAGTTACGTCAAAATTTTGAATTACAGGCTTTTATTTTGAACTTTCGTGAAATTTGGGGAAGGGGAGTTGTTCACAGGTTGGTTTGAATGAACTGAACACGTAGAAGTAGGAACGGAGCAAATCCCTTGAGAAATAAGGAAGTTACGGCAAAATTTTGAATTTCAGGCTTTTATTTTGAAATTTGTGGAAGGGGAGTCATTCACAGGTTGGTTTGAATGAACTGAACACGTAGAAGTAGGAACGGAGCAAATTCCTTGAGAAATAAGGAAGTTACGGCAAAATTTTGAATTACAGGCTTTTATTTTGAAATTTGGGGAAGGGGAGTCATTCACAGGTTGGTTTGAATGAACTGAACACGTAGAAGTAGGAACGGAGCAAATCCCTTGAGAAATAAGGAAGTTACGGCAAAATGTTGAAGTTACGGCTTTTATTTTGAAATTTCGTGAAATTTGGGGAAGGGGAGTTGTTCACAGGTTGGTTTGAATGAACTGAACACGTAGAAGTAGGTTACGGCAAAATTTTGAATTTCTGGCTTTTATTTTGAACTTTCGTGAAATTTGGGGAAGGGGAGTTGTTCACAGGTTGGTTTGAATGGACTGAACACGTAGAAGTAGGAACGGAGCAAATCCCTTGAGAAATAAGGAAGTTACGGCAACATTTTGAATTTCAGGCTTTTATTTTGAAATTTGGGGAAGGGGAGTCATTCACAGGTTGGTTTGAATGAACTGAACACGTAGAAGTAGGAACGGAGCAAATCCCTTGAGAAATAAGGAAGTTACGGCAAAATTTTTAATTTCAGGCTTTTATTTTGAAATTTGGGGAAGGGGAGTCATTCACAGGTTGGTTTGAATGAACTGAACACGTAGAAGTAGGAACGGAGCAAATCCCTTGAGAAATAAGGAAGTTATGGCAAAATTTTGAATTTACGGCTTTTATTTTGAAATTTCGTGAAATTTGGGGAAGGGGAGTTGTTCACAGGTTGGTTTGAATGAACTGAACACGTAGAAGTTGGAACGGAGCAAATCCCTTGAGAAATAAGGAAGTTACGGCAAAATTTTTAATTTCAGGCTTTTATTTTGAAATTTGGGGAAGGGGAGTCATTCACAGGTTGGTTTGAATGAACTGAACACGTAGAAGTAGGAACGGAGCAAATCCCTTGAGAAATAAGGAAGTTACGGCAAAATTTTGAATTACAGGCTTTTATTTTGAACTTTCGTGAAATTTGGGGAAGGGGAGTCGTTCACAGGTTGGTTTGAATGAACTGAACACGTAGAAGTAGGAACGGAGCAAATCCCTTGAGAAATAAGGAAGTTACGGCAAAAATTTTTATTTCAGGCTTTTATTTTGAAATTCGGCGAAGGGGAGTCATTCACAGGTTGGTTTGAATGAACTGAACACGTAGAAGTAGGAACGGAGCAAATCCCTTGAGAAATAAGGAAGTTATGGCAAAATTTTGAATTTACGGCTTTTATTTTGAAATTTCGTGAAATTTGGGGAAGGGGAGTTGTTCACAGGTTGGTTTGAATGAACTGAACACGTAGAAGTAGGAACGGAGCAAATCCCTTGAGAAATAAGGAAGTTACGGCAAAATTTTTAATTTCAGGCTTTTATTTTGAAATTTGGGGAAGGGGAGTCATTCACAGGTTGGTTTGAATGAACTGAACACGTAGAAGTAGGAACGGAGCAAATTCCTTGAGAAATAAGGAAGTTACGGCAACATTTTGAATTACAGGCTTTTATTTTGAAATTTCGTGAAATTTGGGGAAGGGGAGTTGTTCACAGGTTGGTTTGAATGAACTGAACACGTAGAAGTAGGAACGGAGCAAATCCCTTGAGAAATAAGGAAGTTACAGCAAAATTTTGAATTCATGGCTTTTATTTTGAAATTTCGTGAAATTTGGGGAAGGGGAGTTGTTCACAGGTTGGTTTGAATGAACTGAACACGTAGAAGTAGGAACGGAGCAAATCCCTTGAGAAATAAGGAAGTTACGGCAAAATTTTGAATTTACGGCTTTTATTTTGAAATTTTGTGAAATTTGGGGAAGGGGAGTTGTTCACAGGTTGGTTTGAATGAACTGAACACGTAGAAGTAGGAACGGAGCAAATCCCTTGAGAAATAAGGAAGTTACGGCAACATTTTGAATTTATGGCTTTTATTTTGAAATTTCGTGAAATTTGGGGAAGGGGAGTTGTTCACAGGTTGGTTTGAATGAACTGAACACGTAGAAGTAGGAACGGAGCAAATCCCTTGAGAAATAAGGAAGTTACGGCAAAATTTTTAATTTCAGGCTTTTATTTTGAAATTTGGGGAAGGGGAGTCATTCACAGGTTGGTTTGAATGAACTGAACACGTAGAAGTAGGAACGGAGCAAATTCCTTGAGAAATAAGGAAGTTACGGCAACATTTTGAATTACAGGCTTTTATTTTGAAATTTCGTGAAATTTGGGGAAGCGGAGTTGTTCACAGGTTGGTTTGAATGAACTGAACACGTAGAAGTAGGAACGGAGCAAATCCCTTGAGAAATAAGGAAGTTATGGCAAAATTTAGAATTTACGGCTTTTATTTTGAAATTTCGTGAAATTTGGGGAAGGGGAGTTGTTCACAGGTTGGTTTGAATGAACTGAATACGTAGAAGTAGGAACGGAGCAAATCCCTTGAGAAATAAGGAAGTTACGGCAAAATTTTGAATTTCAGGCTTTTATTTTGAAATTTGGGGAAGGGGAGTCATTCACAGGTTGGTTTGAATGAACTGAACACGTAGAAGTAGGAACAGAGCAAATTCCTTGAGAAATAAGGAAGTTACGGCAAAATTTTGAATTACAGGCTTTTATTTTGAACTTTCGTGAAATTTGGGGAAGGGGAGTTGTTCACAGGTTGGTTTGAATGAACTGAACACGTAGAAGTAGGAACGGAGCAAATCCCTTGAGAAATAAGGAAGTTACGGCAACATTTTGAATTTCAGGCTTTTATTTTGAAATTTGGGGAAGGGGAGTCATTCACAGGTTGGTTTGAATGAACTGAACACGTAGAAGTAGGAACGGAGCAAATTCCTTGAGAAATAAGGAAGTTACGTCAAAATTTTGAATTACAGGCTTTTATTTTGAACTTTCGTGAAATTTGGGGAAGGGGAGTTGTTCACAGGTTGGTTTGAATGAACTGAACACGTAGAAGTAGGAACGGAGCAAATCCCTTGAGAAATAAGGAAGTTACGGCAACATTTTGAATTTCAGGCTTTTATTTTGAAATTTGTGGAAGGGGAGTCATTCACAGGTTGGTTTGAATGAACTGAACACATAGAAGTAGGAACGGAGCAAATCCCTTGAGAAATAAGGAAGTTTCGGCAAAATTTTGAATTTCTGGCTTTTATTTCGAAATTTGGTGAAAATTGGGGAAGGGGAAAGAGAGAGAGTGAAGATGAATATGAATGTTGTTGCTTTTTTTCTGACAGGGCAGCACTTTGGATTATTAGTTAGCACGTACATCACACTTCTGAAGTCTGGGGTTCGAATCTTGGCTTGAGCTTTCATATGTGGGGTTTGCATGAGGTTCAAGTGTGAATGGTTGTTTGTATGTGTGGTCTATGATTGGCTGGCGACCAGTCCAGGGTCTACCCTGCCTTTTGCTCAACGTTAGCTAGGATAGGCTCCAGCTCATCAGTGACCCTAATGAGGACAAGCATTATAGAAACAGAATGGATGGGAAGGTGACTGGTACCAAGTAAAGAAACTTTATTGACATTTGTAAAACTGGAAAGGAGCAGCAAGGCAAGTACACTTTTCACAACTGTCGTGTACACAAACCAATATATAATAGAACACAAACGTACTTTATTAAAATCATTTGACAAATGTAAAGATTTGTGTTTTCAGGCACAAATCTTCGTGTAAATAAGTATTGGAGTGTGAATGTTGGGGATGGGCATTATTGATAGCTAAGAGCTGGTCGATCGTGTGGAATTGATAGTTGATTGTCAACAAAACAGAGTCCACTACTTTGCGACACCAAAATATTTCCCCCCATGATGCCCATTGCTAAAATCTGTGGCATTTCTGTTTGCTATACCTGTTACAGTCTACCACATTTAAATGTTAATGTTACCCCAAAGACGATTTTGTGTGTTTTCAGATGTATCACTTCAATTCATGTCCACATCTGGAACAATTTTGCAAAGATCCTACATGTTCAAAAGGCTCTTGGAAAAGTAGACCCAAAAAAGCACCAGAGTGACTCCGTCACCACTGCTTCTGGTATCATACAGAACATGCATATGATGATTTACACAGCTTATGACATATTAGCATATTTCCCCAAATAGTGGCTGTCACTCTGATGCAGCGATTCTCAGTTTGATACCAATACCACTGGCAGTGTGCGGGTGCTCTAGTGGTACGTAAAAGTATTACTACCCAAGTACAGTTCAGTTGTACTGTATTTAACTTTGTAGTCCATTTGTAATAGACTGATTGTTCACATACAATAGTTAACTGCTGAACCTATTTGAACGCTTTTGCTAACAAAGAGCAGGACCTACGTCATCATCTTGCAGATGAATTAAAATGTGGTGTCCATATTTAAGACAATCCTGTGTTATGTGGAGTTGAGATTTAAATCACTCTTCTGACAATGTGTGCATCCTTGTCTGTTTACATGTGTTTTGGCACGTGACATAATTCGTAATCTAAATAAACACCCTCCTGGCCACTATTTGCAAAAATATGGTAATCAACTGGATTTCTAATCACTGAAGCCCATATTTAAAAAAATATAAGTAACAGTAATTGCAGAGTTCTTGCGCGCTCACACCAGCTTTATAAAATAGCAACACATTAAGTGAGCGCTTCTGACAGTGCGGGAGGATGTGTTGTCTACAACAGTGTAACAAAAACACACACGCTGTCCATTCGGAAAGTTTCCCCCATCGAGTCGGAGTATAAAACGGGATGCTCCTCTCAAACATCTTCATATCGCTGACGATGAGCGTCGTCGAGAGGCAGGTGAGGGGGTCACCCAGGAAGCGTGAGCGAGGGTGTCAGAAGTGCGCCGGCACGGTTTTCAGAGCAGCTTCTGTGCTACGCTGCACGCTCACATTCTGCAAGAGCCACAGCACAGGAGACGCGTAAAACCATCATAGTCCACCATCAGACACACTTCAAATGACTCGATCATTCATCTGACATGGAAATATTGAGATTATTTTTTTTTAAATCGACAGGGAAACAAAACAGATGAAAATGATTTATTTATTATGTCACATATTCAGTAAAAAACAAAAGAAATGTTAATGGACATTAACACTAAGCATCATAATCGGAGGTATGCTGATGAAACAGCTTCAGGCTACATTCACAATGAAGACAAAATTGAACATCAATCAAGAGTATAATAATGTATTTAAAAAAACACTTGAATGGCTTCCTGGTATAACTAATTTAAGTGTAATACAGATATTGTAGGTAGATGTTTGTAAAGCATATATCAAGGTATGACAGGAAAGGACGGAGGTGCGTGTGTGGAGAGCAAGGTGTCCTCCAGGCTGAGATGAATCTGGGTGAAACAAATGGCGGTGAGGGGGGCAAATCACTCCTGATCGGTTGTGGTAGTCCGCTTACCTCCGGTCGCTCTCGGTGTGTATTGACGGCATCCACGCCTAAATAGATGGACTCCACTTTGCATCCTGAGCAAACAAACACTCTTCATCATCACCCTCCATCATCATCATCACGTCCATTTGACGAAGGTGAGGAGGAGGAAGAGAACTTACCGTAAGCCAATGGGGTCAGTTTCAACACTGTGTGCAAGGGGCATTTAAGATAAGGCAACTCGACTATGGAACAACAAACACAAAGTGTACTTCAGTATTTAAAAAAAAAAAAAAAAAAAAAACTAAAATTAAAAAATAAATATAAAATGAAAAAAACGTCAATTAACAGTTACCTGACAAAATATTAGGTACACCTGCACAATCTTGTAAGCTCTAATAAAGTAATTTTAACCCCTAACTCAAAGCCCTTACCCTGAGGTAAAGCACAACATTCAGTCTTAACTGGAAACAATACCTTTATGCAAAATCTCATTTTGAAGACCTAACTGTAAACCTTAAAGGTGCCATATTTCGGATGGAATTTTGTGTCTATGGAGCCTCAGTAAACCTGTGCAATATGAAATAAAATCACCCACGCGTTCCCAAATTCCAGACATTTTTCTGCCTCGAGGCCTAAAATCAGGTCAATAGAATTTCTCGAGCTCATCTACATCACTACCGAAGATCTCTGCCTTCCCTTGTCGCTCCCGAGCCAGTGTGCTCTCACAGGTGGGTCTTCTGCACAGAGGCAACCAATCTGAGGAAAGGGGGCTATCTTAGCCAAATATGGACAAAGAGGATACAAAACTGGGTCAAACAGAAGTAGCTGTCAGAGGGGCCTTTTCTAGCCTGGATTTTTCATTTGAAAAAACCAAGGTGTTTTTCTGGGGTTTTTAAAAAAAATTAAATTGACACTTTTATACTAAGTTCTTGTTAGAGAGTCACTCTAAATAGCCAAAATATGGGACCTTTAACTTGAAACCCTAACCCTAAGTTAAAGCCCTAACTTCAAACCCTAAGTTGAAACCCCTATTTTAAATTGAAAACCCTAACTTGACACCCAAACCGGAAACCAGAAATTGAAACGCTAAAGGCTTCTTTATACTCGCGCGGACGGCGACCGCGCTGACGTCACTGCGGCTGTCCCACGCGTAGTTTGTCTTTATACTTGAGCGCAACCCACGCGCGCTGTTTCGAAAGTCCGCTGCAGTTCTCCTCCAAGTCAGGGGTGTCGCTACGACTGGTATTGGCAAGGACACCACAGGGTGGAGTTTCCTCTGCATTTTTTTTTGCCATTTCCGGTAGCCATTTTTACTTTACTTTCAGTAACAAGGAACAAAGGAACAAAAATGGCGACCGCGACAGAACAAATGGACCGAGATGACCAGATGATACGTTTAATTATGCTGCAAAATCGATCGAAAAGGCGGCGACGTAGATGGTATGTAGAACCAATGGGCACACTGGTACATCATCACAGCATGTGACTAAAACGGGCCAATCACGAGAGATGATCTCCGCGGCGTTTGACGCGCAGCAACTATTTTTTGTCGGCAAGCTACGCATACGTGCTGCGCGGGGAAATTCGTCGGTCACGTGATGCAATGCGGGTGTTGTCGGACGCGCGACCGCGGGAGTATAAAGAGGCCTTAACCTTAACCCTACAGTAACTTGACACCCACACTGGAAACTCTATCCGTAACTGGACACCCTACTTTAATCTCTAATTCCGTGATTCTCAACTGGTGGGTCGGGAAACCCAAAAGTATGATGTGGACTCATTTTGGCGGGGTCGCGGACAGCTAGTAAAAAATGTACAGTATCCGTTTTTTTTTTTTTTTTTTTTCGGTACAGCACAGAGGTGTGCCAAGTTGCACAGATGTGTTGAACAAAATTCAAACCCCTAGTTAGCACTTTTTTTTTCTTGCCTTACCCTACTTTTGTTTTCAAAAGAGCTTAATTTAATAAAAAAAGTGAAAAAATTTAGTTCTAATCATCATGTCATCAACCCTTTTTGAATTGTATCTACCAAACTGCTGCTTGTTGTGTTGTGAAATCTGTTGAGTTGCAAATCAAAGCAAAACAATAAATAAAATACAAAATCTGTTTGTATCTCAAAATATTCGTAAACTGAGTCACTGGTACCGCAAGGCACCACTATACCATCAATCACAATAATACAAAAGTGAGCATTATTATCTTCGTAAAGGCATATTGCTGTGACACGTCATCATAGATTGTGCGTTTGTTGTCATACCTGCGGTCTTGTCTAGGAAGTAAGCGAGAAGACAGCGCATGACGGCCTGGTGACAAATGACCAGAACATTCTCCTGCCTCTCCAGCTCCATGATGACAGGCTCCAGACGCTGCACCAGGTCTTCATATGACTGAGGGAACACAGCGAGAACATAGCCTTAACCATTGTAACATTTCTTTTTTTTTTTTTTTAACTAGCAGGTGCAGTGCAGGTGAATGGTGGTCTGACCTCTCCTTTAGGATAGCGGTAGCGATATTTGTCCTGGTCTCTCAGTGCAAATTCCAGAGGGTAATGCTCTTGGATCTCTTCATACATCATTTCCTCGCACACGCCCTTTGGGACGAGACGAGACGACAAGTTAACACGCCTTCAAATCTTTGGTCGATTGCAGAACGCTCCACTCACAGCGTCGATCTCGTTGAGAGATTTCCACTGTTCGTACGGCACTCCCAGACACTCGGCTGTCTGGATGGTTCTCTTCATCTGGCTGGTCCACACCTTCAGATCCTTGATGTTCTGCTCCTGGATGTACTTCTTCAGAGATTTGGCATACTAGCAAAAAAACAACGACAAAACAGAATTGTAGGAACCACCCAGTCCAGTTAAGACCCATGTCTTTTTCCAGGGTAGAGCACCTCTTTGCCCCGCGCCGACAAGGCCGAGTCGCCTCCAATGCGTCCCTTGATGTTGAGGTCGCTCTCGCCGTGCCGACTCAGGTAGATGGAGCGCGGTGTGATGTGGATGTTCATCAGGTAGTACACGATCCGGCTCTGAATGTGGTCCTGTACCCGGTTCACCAGGTAACGGCGGCCCACGTCCATGATCTTGATGTAGGGCATTTCCCTGACGGTTGAGAGGACACTTCATTCAGTACACCAGCACATCATGACATCAAACACAAGCCTTGAATAAGTAACAATGCTCACTTTTGATTGACACTGTCTGAGAAGTAGTCATTTAATAACATGTTTTTAAATTAAGACTACTGTAAAACTGTGCACTTTGATACTGAGAGATGTGCTTCAGATATGCCTCCGCTCGAGAGAACTAGAAAAAAACAAAAAAGGAGCAATTAAAGTAATACAATGCCCTCACGTGGGCAAGGAGAGCTGCAGTTTCAGCCGTTTATAGAACGGAAATACAAAACAAGCACACTTCCAAAGAGCTGTTGTAGCCCACAGCTCACACCCAGACGCTCACACGCAGACTAACCAACTTCCGCTCCTGTTGTCAATTAATAGGTTGTACAGTAGAGTAATTACACTTCATAAAACCAGTATATTTCTTCACAATACAGTACTATTTATCTTCATTAAAAATTTAACTAAAAAAGCGGTTAATGGCATTTATGTTACGTTAAATGGAGAAATGTATTTGATATGCAAGGCAATTAAGTTATGAGCGTGGTCACGGAACAAATTAAACGCGTAAATCAAGGTACCAGTGTATACTAATCTTCTCATTCGGCTAAATAAAGTGACCAAAATACCTTACATTAGAAACCATTGTGCAAGTACACCGAATGTTGTGAATGGTGCGTCTCGATATTAACAACGTAGAAAGTGCAGACTTCTGCCAAGGCTTAAACACTCATAAGAAAGATTGTGAACATGTAGAATGGGATTTTCCAGGTTAAATGTACAGTTAAAACATACCTCTCTTATAGGGTCAATCAAAACTAAGCTTTATTATTATTTTTGTAAAGTCAGGATTTATTTGATATACTATACAGTAGCTGATTAGATTGTACAAGTGCAGTTAATGTTATGTCTGCTTACCTGTCCAGAACCTCATCCAGAGGCTGGTAGGATGACTCGTAACATTTGATCCTCTTCATGAAGTCTTCGATGGCCTCCTGAGTGTCACAGTGGATGTAGTCTGGGTTGCCGAGCTTCACTTGCTAGCGCAGCAGCAAACACACACACACATACTTCCAGAGGATGTTGGGTTTGTTTGTATTTGAAGGAAGGCAACATCATGAGAACTCACCACGATGTTTTGCGCGATGACGTCTGGGTCTTCACACACAGACTCCACAAAGAACACCTGAATGCACGACAACAGCGTAAACGGTCAGTCGGCGGGCTCTTCGGGTGACTTCAAACAACCACCAACTTACCTTGAACCCATTTTGCTCAGCAAACTTGACAATGGCCCCCCGTCTTTCTCTCGTCGTATTGGTGGCATCAAAAACCTGAAATCAAAGTACAAACGTAAACAAATTAGCATGCTTCCATGAGAGATTCATGGTTATTTTAAATGGAGGAAAAGACTCACGGCCACTTGTCCTCCTTCCACGCTCAGGTACTGGCGGACGTCATTAAGAGCTGCCATTGCACAGTGACTGCAGGAACACACACACACACGTCCACACACTTTACAGTTGCATCTCAATAAATTTGAACATCGTGAAAAATGGTATTTATTATAGTAGCTCACTTAAAAAAATTGAAACTCTTATATAGATTCACTACACAAATATTTCACAATTTAATTCGTTATCATTATTATGGTTATAGCTTAGCTGATGAAAACCCCAAATTTTCCATCTCAAGAAATTAGAATACTCAGTGATCTCCTGTTCATCATGGGAGTTATGTTTCAGACTCACAACCACTGTAGGTGAAAATACTCTATGGGGGAAATCTTTTTTTTGTAATAGTTTAAGCCTTAAAATACCCTTCCCACATGCTTTACACACATTTGAAATTATAAAAACACACTTTTTAAAATACACTGTATACAAGTATGAAGACAAAATTTGCAACCAAAAAATGAATAGAAAATATGTAATAATAATGAAATAAAAAGTAAAAACATTTGTTTTATAGTTACAGTCTTCAAATACTACCCCCACACCCCATAATCGCATTGAAACACCCTTTAACACACATTGTAACAATTTTAACACAAAAAAAGAATTATAGACTAGTGCAACAAATACCACACTGGCTGATCTGATGAGCAAAAATGTTGCTTAAACGTAAGAGTAGCAATAAAACTTGTCCTCTCCAGAGGTGGACAGAGTAGGCAAATATTGTACTCAAGTAAGAGTAATGTTACTTGACAATAATGTGACTCAAGTAAAAGTAAAAAGTAGTTCTCCAAAAAATTACTTTAGTAAGAGTAAAAAGTACATAGTGAAATAATTACTCAAGTACTGAGTAAATAGCGAGTAAGTTCTAATTTTTTTAACTACAGTATGAACATCAATAAAAAAAACTTAAATTACAAAATAAAATGCAAATTCTGATGTTGCGTGTGGGTGTATGCACAGTCAAAACATCTGCAATTTACTGCACGGTGTTTTCTCAAGTTATAAGTGAGCTGAAATATCCACGTTTGGGCAGACAAATACTACAATACATGAAAGCTGTTGTTTTTGTTCGTCTAACTCTAAACACGACGAGTTGCGCGCCGTTGCCGTCACGGTAACGATGACCTTCCCAACATGGCCGCCACGTAGGCACGACAATCAGCCAGCTGGCTTATCTAGTTTAAATACCTATGCCCGGGAAGCCCAATAGAAGAAGTTGTGTGAGGTCATGTGACTTTCTTGTGTCGTTTGATTGGTGAGCAAATAGCGCCAATGCGGAAGTCTAAGTCATAAGAGTTTTATTGTAATTCCACTTCCCCATCATCACATGATTTCCCTTTCCCTCCATTTGCCATAGTTCTTATGAAGCCTTCTCTACATCTGACTCTTTTCTGATTGGTTAAATCGGCCTTACACTTAGTAGCACCTGTTGCTCTGGCATGTGATATACATCCTGCAAATGCATTTCTTACATTGTGTTTTAAACCACTTGCTAAGGACAGATTGTCTTGACCCCATACTTTAAATAATATTGTGTGTGTGGCTATAACCATGGTGTTTAACAGTATGGTACAACCACAGTCTTTTTACAGATCAATGGGTTGTTTCGTGTGAGTTGTGGGAGGTTGTTCACATGTACGTGAAGAAAAAGGAGACATTTAAATTACAACAGGGTGAGAGAAATGACTGTTTGTATATACAGTAATTTAATTGGTGAACTAACTTACCGTCTGATTTTTAAACCCTCTTCATTATCCGGACTGAAAAACTCAAATGATTTGTAGATCTTCACACACTCCCTGCGGTACTGGCCCACGTTGAACTCTGTTGCACATAAAACAACAACAACAACAACAAAAAAGTTCACGGTTACAGATGCTGCGGTTCAATAAATCAGAAATTTTGCGTTAGGTGGAAGCGACGGACGGGTACCTTTGGTGGGCACGCCGATCCAGTTTAAGTAGCGCGTTAGCTTCTTGGAGATGTAGGTCTTCCCTCGTGCCGGAAGGCCGACCGTCACAATGAGGGTTGGGCAGTTGGTCATACATACTGTCAAAACGCACAAGCATAGACATCTTGACTTCTGCTCACTTGATGAGTTGTCAACGTCAAAATGAAAGTAATACAGTAACTCAGGATCCTCCTGACAGGACAAGACAAAGAGGAAACAATGACGTGTGGATAACCACAAAAGAGTTAATGAAGCATGTTTACCTCACACAGATTCGTTGAGAATCGGAATGGGCGCGTACCGATACCGGACTTATTTAGTTATCGGGTACACCGTTAGTTGTGAAGGCTGCTGATACCAGCCACCGATATTCATTGCAAAAAAAATAAAATCTGACATTAAGTGAGTCCTCCTCGCCAGTAGTTGGCGCTACACTGCGGTGGTTTAACACACTGACAAATCATCATATGCATCAGAAGGAAAGGTCTTTTTTCCCATTCACGATTATCTGTCAGTGTTAATTAACATTTTATGTATCAAAAGTATCGGTGTGTTCTCAAGAGCGAATATTTGTATTGATATCGGTCTGAAAAAAGTAGTTTCGAAACATCCCTAGTTGAACTCTCAACAAAAGGAGACTGCAACTTTCCTTAAAAAGCCAAACAACACCAACATCATTTGTACACTGGAAAAACTTTTATATATTTTTTACCCATTAGGATTTCATTTGAGCTCACAGTTTTATTTTTTCCTTTTGTCACACTCTCGTACTTTTTCACCTTTTCCCTCAATAGAGAGTATTTTCAAAGCCCTTCTCTGTCCCTTATTTGTAAATTATGTGGATGGAAGTTCCGTTTTCAGTCATTTGCGTCCAGTTCAACATCATTATCATTATGGTCTTTATCTGCAGGGACTTGCTTATTGTTAGTCTAATTTAATTTCTCGTGTTTGTCCAGAGGTTCTGCGAGGAAAAAAAAGGAGAGAGTGAGCTGAGAGTGGACTGGTTCCAACGACTGATGCAGCAGTGCTGAAGCTGAAACAGCAGCACAACACGCAGTGCTTGACTCAGCAAAAACAAAGGCGGACCTGCACAGAGCCATCCAGAGAGCAGAGCAGCTGGCAGGGAGCGTTGGAAAACAACCACGCATGTTTGTGGACAAATTCCAATTCAGTCCAGTTACTTAAGGCCCAAGCACGTGACCCTTTGCAGCGATAGTCGTGCCAAAAGCCAAGGAAAAATATTCATTCAAAAACACATTAAGGTTTAGGCTATCCTTTGGCGTCCATCTGCTGCATCTTACCGCGTCTCTGCGCTATGTGGCCGCTCTTGCCCGGTAACCAGATCTTCCTCAGCGGGTTCCGAGTGAGCTCCCGCGGGCAGGCGTCCACCAGATACTCCTCGTTGTCTAACATCCTGCACGACGATGCTGCTGCTGCTGACTAGAAGTAACTTACTCAAAGGTCGCCTCGGCGGTGAGCTTTGAGGCTGCTGGGGGGGGAGGGGGGGGGGGGGGGGGGATGTCTCGTTCCAGCTGAGGAACAGCAGGTTGTCGCTACCGTAATGGCTGGAATAATACGCGCAGTAACAATCGAGGAAAAAATAAAAACAACTTTTTTCACCCTTTAATATTCCAATACAAACATCAAATATCAATTACAACTGACTATTAAATATGTGCGTGGAATAAACAACAAATAGACCAAGAGTTTCGTGGGTCCAACAGGTGTTACCGTAAAGCCACGGGCTGCGAGCGAGAGACGCAAAAGGGGAAAACAAAACGTTTCGCACAAAACAACCTTCGCGTGCAGAGCACGTGCACAGCGAGTGCGAGCGGTCATCTTGGCCAATCAGAGAACAGACCGGAAGCCCGGCAGCCAATCGGCGCGGCGGAGCACGGCAACAACCAACTCGTGGCTGTCAGCTGGCAGCACTCAGATAAAACCACAAAAACAACATTTTTACTCACGATTATTCATTAATTATGGAAAGGGTCGCCTATCATAAGATGTTACACATTAAAATATGTACTTTTTAATGAAAGTCGTCTTTTTTTTTTTTTAAATAAAAAAGATTTTATTATTTAGGCAGGGATAAATTAAAGGTGTTGTAACTATGATGTGAAATGTACTCAATGATTACCGACTCATTTGAAGCGTCCAAGGTGCAATTTCATCTCAGACTGAATTAAATACATGTAGTGACACAAAAAACACCACTAGGTGGCGCTGTTGGCCACGTTCACATGCACTGCATTTTTTTTTTAAAGACAAATGTGCACACTGCACATCAAATTTAGGGCACAAATCGAATTAGCATGGACTGACACGTATTACTTATTACTCAAGAGGTAACGCAACTGTGTTGATGTCTTTTTTTTTTTTTAAACAAGAGGCTATTCCAAAAGTGGAGAGTCCCACAAGTGACTTACAGCAAGTAAACCCATCCATTCATCCATCCATTTTCTTTACCGCTTATCCTCACTCGGGTCGCGGGCTGCTGGAGCCTACCCCAGCTGTCTTCGGGCGAGAGACGGGGTACACCCTGAACTTTTCGCCAGCCACTCGCAGGGCACATATAATCAAACAACCATTTGCACTTACATTCACACCTACGGACAATTTAGAGTCTTCGCTTAACCTACCTCTCATGTTTTTGGAATGTTGGAGGAAACCAGACTACCCGGGGAAACCCCACCCAGGCACGGGGAGATCATGCTAACTCCACACAGGCGAGGCCGGATTTGAACCTGGGTTCTCAGAACTGTGAGGCGGTTGTGCTAATCAGTCGTTCACCATGCCGCCATATAAATCCAAATAATACAAAATACAATCTAATGGGAAGGCACGGTGAGGGAGTAGGTAGCACGTCTGCCTCACAATTGAAGGTACAGGGTTCGAATCTTGGCTCGGGTCGTGGTCTCCCCAACTTGTGTGGGTTTTCTCCAGGTATATCGACTTATTCCCGCATTCCAAAAACATGCATGTCAGGTTCATTGAAGACTCTAAATTGTCCACAGGTGGGAATGGTTGTCTATTGAAGGAGTGTTTTTTGGTTTCACTTGATTTTGCTAATGCTACATATGATCAACAGAGTGATTTACCATGCATGTAGGGTACAATTACACAAGTTAGCGATTGTCACTCAAGCTTCCTTTATGTTTACATACATCTTATCATATTTGTATAAATAAATGATACAGATGCGTTTAACTCTTGTCCGAAGACACAAGCCATAAAGAAAACAAATTCTTTGCAAGTTCCAGTTCAAACCATCATGTCACCAACCCGTGTGTTAGGCTAGTTATCGCAGCATACACAGGAACTCCGCTAACCTGTTTTCCCGGTTTGGTTACGTGACATTCCGTATTATACAGTCCCATGAAAAAGTATTTCCCCCCTTCTCAAATTCTTATATTTTTGCATAGTTTACCCACTTTTTAATGTTTAAGATCAAACATATGTAAATATCAGACAAATATAACCCAAGTGAACTTAAAATACTGTTTTTAAATGGTGATTTCATTTATTAAGGAAAAAACTATTCAGTTACCTGTGTGAAAAAGTAATGCCCCCCTAAACATAATAACTGGTTAGGCCATCCTCAGCAGCAACAACTGAACTCAAGCGTTTTCTATAACTGGCAATGAGTCTTTCACATCTCTGTGGAGATACTTTGGCCTAATCTTCCTTGCGGAATTGTTTGAATTCAGCAAAAATGGAGGGCTTTCGAGCATGAACACTCTTTTTAACGTCATGCCACTGCATTTCAATCGGATTCAAGTCTGGACTTTGACTAGGCCACTCCAAAAACTATTATTTTTTAAGCCATTCAGAAGTTGACTTGCTGGTGTGTTTTGGATTGTTATCCTGCTGCAGAACCCAAGTGCGCTTCAGCTTGAGGTCACAAACTGATGGCTGAACATTCTCCTTCAGGATTTTCTGTTAAAGAGCAGAATTCTTGGTTCCATCAATCACAGCAAGTTGTCCAGGTCCTGAAGGGTAAACGCAGCCCAAGACCATCACACTACCACCACTATGTTTGACTGTTGGTTGGATGTTTTTTTTCGGAAATGCTGTGCTACATTTACACCGGATGAAATGAGACACGTACCTTCCAGAAAGCACAACTTTCATCTTCTAAGTCCATATAATATTATTTTGTATATTAATATATAAAAAGTCAGCGGCACGGTGGCCGACTGGTTAGAGCGTCAGCCTCACAGTTCTGAGGACCCGGATTCAATCCCCGACCCCGCCTGTGTGGAGTTTGCATGTTCTCCCCGTGCCTGCGTGGGTTTTCTCCAGGCACTCCGGTTTCCTCCCACATCCCAAAAACATGCATTAATTGGAGACTCTAAAATTGCCCGTAGGTGTGACTGTGAGTGCGAATGGTTGTTTGTTTGTATGTGCCCTGCGATTGGCTGGCAACCAGTTCAGGGTGTACCCCGCCTCCTGCCCGATGACAGCTGGGATAGGCTCCAGCATGCGCGCGACCCTAGTGAGGAGAAGCGGCTCAGAAAATGGATGGATGGATATATAAAAGTCTTGGGAATCATTCATATTTTTTGGCGGGGAAAAGTAAGATGAGCCTTTACGTTCTTTTTGCTCAGCAGTGGTTTTCGCCTTGGAACTCTGCCATGGATGCCATTTTCTCTTCCTTATTGTTGTGTCAGGAACATTGACCTTAACTAATGCAAGGGAGGCCTGCAGTTGTCCCGAGTTCCTTTGTGGCCTCCTGGATGAGTCATTGCTGTTCTCTTGGGGTAATCTTTGTAGGCCGGCCACTCCTGGGAAGGTTCACCACTCTTCCATGTTTTCTCCATGTGAGGATAATGGCTCTCCCTATGGTTCGCTGTAATCCTAAAGCTTTAGAAATGGCTTTTGTAACCCTTACTTCTTCACACAGAGCCAGGTAACTTTAAATAGTTTTGTTTCCTTAATAAATGAAATCAGCATTTCAATGAAATCAACATTTAAAAACAGCATTTTAAGTTCACTTGGGTTATATTTGTCTCATATTTACATTTGTTTGATGAGCTTATGCATTTGAGTGGGGAAACTCTGCAAAAATAAAAGAATTTGAGAAGGGGGCCAATACCGCTTCATGGCACTGTAGCGGATTAGGCCTCCAGCTTACATGGAAGAGTAGATATTTGTCGCCAAATCTGATAAATATTTTCAACACTGACGCAAAAACAAAAGAGCAAGAGTTGGACAAAAGACTTTTCAGCGCTTTCTATTTAAACTCCACTATAAAGGTCAGCTTTACAGATACCATGGTAAAGGTAATTATAGATTGGCTCTTCTATTCATTCAAGTGGACAATAAACCAAGCGATTAATTGGGGCACAGTGTCAATTAGCGCAGTGGCCATCATTTGCGGCCATAACCGGGTTGTTTTGTGAATTTGTCCGAAAGAAATGTGCCTTCTGAGTAATTTTAGCTTTATGATAAACAGAGCGTCTATAGTTTACATTACTGTTTTATCTCTAAACTGCATGACCAAAAAAAGTATGTGGATCGTGACTCTTCAGTTTTAATGACATGCATTGGGTGTGACATGGATTCTTAACACTTTGTTATGAGGTTGGCACTCGAGCCCTTTAGAAGACAATATTTTTTTATATGGTCTGTTTTGCTATTTCTTCTTCCAAAATGGCGATGCAGGAAGTATGACGACTCACTCTACTGTCAGAAACATTAACGCATTATACAGTGTGTGGCAACAATGAGATTTGGATGGGGAAAGGGAACGTAAACAGAATTGATACAGGTCAGTTTCGAGAATATAATCCAGACAACAAAAAGGATTGGGTTTGTGTTTCATTATTACACGACCAAGACTAATGCGGAGGAATCATCACCATGGGCATTAAATGCTGGCACACGTGCCTAATATAACGTCTCCAGATGTAAACGCTGCCATAATAACACAGTGCACGCGTGCGCAGATCTTGGTCTGCCTCAAGCCTATAATGAGATTCAGAGCGAGAGGTTGAACTTTCCCCCAGATCCTGCTCAGACTCCACCAGGAAGGGAGGGAGGCCGAGGGATGATTTATTGGCATTATTCATAGAAGCCATGATAGACACACAAAGGCACAACCAAGGCATATTTGAGTATAAAGACTGACAGACGAGCTGAGCTGTGTGATGGAAGCTTACTGGACACACGTGTAGTTAGAATATCATGTTACTTCATATTACTGCACATATATGACAAAACCGGATGGATGCCTTTACCGCCACCCCGTGGAGCCATTAGCAGCAAATTAAAGTCAACAGACCACAGTGCCACCTTCCATGTGTTGTCTCACAGCAGCACAGCTTGACAGTACATCTGTCCAACACATACTTGGAATCACAGTCACAGCGTCCTTACGAGGATTTAGCACAAGGAGCAAATCCCTCCAGCGTACTGACATGACCGCATAGTGCGTCTATTCTCCAGCAATGCCTCTAGGAAATATGAATTACATAATACAATGAGAGTCTGCTTGTATTATAACCGAGTCATTGGATTATATAGGAAACGTTAGAAGGGCTGGCGCACACAGTGTACATGCTCACTGTTTAACTGAACACACACAGCTTCAACAATGAAATGAACAAGAACAAGACATGTCTTCAACTTTCAGATGCATTGGCATGAGGAGATAAACCTAAATAAATCTATCTCGTCCCTGCTTTTTTTTTTTTTTAAAGCACACAACACCATAAATCCTGTTGTAATGCACATATTTTGAGGCAATGCCCTCATCAGATGATAGTAAGCAGAAAAGGAAAGCTTTTGAGAAAAAATGAGGAGCAGAATGCTTTAAGAGGTTTTTTAAAGCGTGGGCGGGGACTAAGGCCTTTGGCTCATATACGGCCTCTGAGAGCAAATAATGTGCATGCCAGGCAAGTCTAAAACCAAATAAAACCTTCGAGGAACCGTTATTAAAAAGCCCTAAACACATTTAACCTAGAAATGCTTCAAAGACTGCCAAAATAGGTTTAAACAGAGGTGGAAAGAGTATTAAAATATTCTACTCAAGTATATCCATTTTCGATAGCGTGTGTCTTCATTAAGGTGGTGGGGGAGAAGGAGCCTATCCAAGAGGCAGTGAACACCCTGGAATGGTCACCAGTCAATCACAGGGAACATGCAGAAAAACAAACATTCACACTTACATCTACGGACAATTTCCAGTCTTCAGTCAAGCAGACATGCGTGATTTTGTTTCATGTGGGAAGAAACCAGAGGACCACGCAAGCACGGAGAGAACATGCAAACTCCACACAGGAAGGATCCCGCCGAGATTACAAACCACGACCTCTCGACCTCTGTGTGCTGCCATAACTCCACACCCTAACTGGAAACCCAAAGCCTAACCTGTCAAACAGCCTACCCTGACTTTTAACCTTAACTTGAACTCATCCCAATTCCTGACCCTAAACCTAAATTCCAAACCTACATTCGACTCCACAGGGGAAGGCTGCGGGGGTGAGTTTCGAACCTCGGATCTCAAAATTGCGAGGCAGACGATTTGGATTTATTTATATAAATCAAAGCTATTATTATTATTACTCCAATCCTTCCAGGATCCTCTGCTGCTTTGTTACATTGTCACCGCCATCTTCATGTAGTCTTCAAAACAGGTCCCCTTGATGACTCCCTTGAGTTTAGGGAAGAGGAAGTAAAATAAAAACTAAATTTTTTTTAAAAAATCACAATGAGTTCGGTTGAGCAGGGAAGTGATGTTCTTCTTGGCCAGGAACTGTCAGATGCTCAGCCCGTTGTCATGGTGACAAGGCCACAACGCTCGCCTCTTCTCACACACTGAGCGAAGAAAAGGCTGCAGCATCTCTTTGTAGACTTGCTGGTTGATCGTCTGGCCCACAATGAAGGAAAAAAAAACTCATAGTTGGTAGTTTGGGTTTGAAATATTTCTTGTGCGTCACCTTGTATCAGTACCAGTAAATGTCCTGCCATGTACTTTTCAGCTCTGCATGTCCGCAATCCAGTGACGACTGTAAGGAAAGTCGTATCGTACTATAAATACAACAACTAAAACTGCATGAAGTGACATTTAAAAGCTTTTCGACAGCTTCTCCCGAACACCAGCGAGCTTCCTGGCGAGCAAACTCGCTATAAACACGCAATTGGCAACATGTGACAAAGGAAGTTAAAAAAATAATAATAATAATAATAATAAATAGTGCGTAGTGTGCAAATGACATCATAAACGTTGTGCTTTTGCCTTGTATGTGAATCTCGTGTCAGTGGGTGTTTTCCCGCAGCTGTCCGGAAGCATGCCTACGTGACACACGCTTGTTTACTTCAGCCCGCTGCTAGCCAAAGTAGCACAGCTGCCCTTCCTAAAGCGACACTTTCCATTTGTATACATAAAAAACAGCAAAAATGATTTAAAGGCTACAGAGGAGGCGACAAAAAGCTCCGACTTACCTGTCCTGTCCCGCGTGTTTCTCGGGCGGCAGGAGCCCCTCATAGTCCGGGTTGGGCGCTCTACTTCCACGCGTGGAGGTAGGGAGAGTCAGCGGAGGGAAGAGCGGAGGGAAGAGCGGAGGTCCCCACTGGAGGGAGAGGCGGAACCGCTTCGGTCGTTCCGCCAGCAATGAATGAAGGGCGAGCGCGCGCGCTCGCACGCCTACTCGCGTCAACGCGCGCACGCGCACGTTCACTTGTTTTTGATTGGCAATCCAGGTGCTGCCCTCCACCTCCAGCTCTCTGGCGCTCATCGCCTCCTTCGGGGCCAGGAGTCGACAAACGTTTGATTTTAAAAGGGAACGATGGGCCAGATTTAAGAAAACTAACAAAAAAAAAAAAAAAGAAAAAATAATCACCAATTATTTAATAAAATGTATTAAAAAAACCGAAATGCATTTCCCAAATTATTTATTTCAATAATGAACCTGTTCCTCATTTTTTATATATTTAAAATTTAAATACTTACTACTACTACGACACTTAATTTAATTATATTTAATTCAACATTTATATAAAATGTAAATCTGAACTAATTTATCTGATATATTTAAAGTATTTGCACACGTTTTGAAATAATGTATTCCCATTTTTTAAATATATATATTTTTAATTTATCTTTCACTAATTCAGCAATTGTTTCGTAAAATAATATTAAAAGTATATGTTAAATAGTTGTTCTTGAAAATAAAATAATTAATTTTATTACATCCATCCATCCATCCATTTTCTGAGCCGCTTATAAAATAAAATACAAAAAGATAAATGTACTCGTAGAATTGTCTTTGGTAATAATGAAATAATTCCTTCTCATTAAAAATATGTTTTATATAATTGAATTCTAATTAATTCACAAATTATTTAATCAAATACATATTTTTAATGCATATGTAAAATATTTTATTCAATTGAAAATATATTACATATAATAAATGTAATTATGATTAATTTTCCAATAACAAAATAATTAATTCGCATTTTTAAAACGTTATTATATATAATTCATTTCATTATATTAAATTCTGCCATATTTGAATAAAATACATTAGCATGTTAAACATATATGTCATATAATTTATTTCAATAATCACACAGTAATTCATTCTCATTTTTATTACATTAATTAGGGGTTGATTTATATCATTTATTTTATCAAAATTAATTCAGCAATTATTTAATAAAATACAAACTGTGAAATGAATATGGAACATTGTTTATTTTAACAACAAAATCATTCATTCTTTGGCATTCTCAAGACATTGTTTTTAGGAAGAAAACTGACCAAAATGGACACTGAACTTCAAACACAAAAAGGCCAATTCAGATTTAGTTACCAACAACAAGTCGGGACCAGTTTGTTGATAACTTGGACCTCTGTGAGGGCTTTATTAACATCGACTAGAAGCTGCTTTCAAAACAACAACATCCCTTCTAATAATTTTAACAAACGCATTCCTGACACTGCTGTTTCATCATAGGAAAGTGCAGGTGTTTGACTGGCTTGCCTGCATTTCAAACATCTCCATGTACAGTATGGCACCACAGACACTTTGCACTACTCCCTGTACTGAAAAACAAACAATCAAACTTGTATTTTTCTTCCATTTCCCTGATATGAAGAAAAATATCTGATTCCTCACATGCAAAGCACGCTACGGATCCTCTACAATGTGCATCTTAGCTAACAAAAACACCATCTTTGGGTACTGAACTCTGCTCCACATGGACTTGACTGGTTATCGATTGAGACCTGTGGAATACTGATCCACTCGACCAACCTGCATGACTGTTATGTTTGCTGGTCTCTTAAGCATTCTCAATAGTTAAACTGACAATATAAAACTATTTTTTAGCTTCTTGGGTTTGTGTACAGATCCTTGCAAAATGTCATCTGATAAATGTGACTCATTATCACCAAAGTCTGGCTATTCCTGAAGTGCTATCACACACTCCCTCATTACATTCATGACATATTTGGCATTGTGTTGCAAACTTGTAGCGTGGCCAGGCCAAGGCACATCTGTGCAATAATCATGTATAATAATCATCTTGCATGAAGAAGATTTTGCATCTTTTATTTTTACGAATATGAAACGCAAGCTAACATATGTATTAAGTTGAATTATTTGTTATATTTTGGGTCAAACTGAGCAGTTAAAAAAAAAAAAAATCTAGAAAAAGATATTCGGTAAAAAAAACAAAAAACAAAATTAAGCACAATAATGCTTCTGCTGGCCTCAATTTGAATTTTTTTTTAATATTTAAAAAGTTACCCACATTAAGAATATTGAAACAATAGGCCAAAAATAGGAAAGCGGTATTTTCCCCAAAAACACTGATTTTATTAAATATCAGAATCAGAATCATCTTTATTTTGCATTGTATTGTTATTTTGCCAGGTTATCCTTTCTATGCTTGTGTCTTTGATGTAAAAGGAAAGTATACCACTTAAAAGAAAACTATAAAAAAAATAAGGCCAGCAATCCCTTCATATATTTATCTCTAGATTTTAAAACCGTAGAACAGGCCAGTTTGACCCACATTACAGGATGGTTAAAGTAAATAAAATTATTAATCTCAACTAAATACATTTTTATGTATAGACCATTAAAAAAACTATTGTTACTAAAAGGTAAATTGCCAAATCAAAGGAACAGTGCATGCCGTTGTTATTGTGCCACTGGCGTGCATGCAGTCGTGAAAAGAATGATAAGAGCAAAATGGAGTGTTATTAAAGTGATTTAGAGGCTGCGGTGTGAAATTGATATTTGAACGTTTCTCCTCAGCATTGAGCTAAACACAGCTAAACTAAGGGAGCAATACAACTTTTGTTGATAATTTATGTTTTGTTTCTTGATTATTCCGGTAATTCAATGTATTTATTACCGTGACTAAGGCAGACGTATTGCATATTTTATACCGTGGAGGAAAAACAGAGCAGGATTGCCTGGGAGTTAAAAAAGATAGTGGGAGTCTGTAAAGTTTTGGCTCGGGATTGGGCTCAATCTCTGTGGGAGCGAGATGTTTTTCATAAACTCGGGATTGGTTGAGATTTTTTGAAAACACTCAGGATATGGCAGGATTTAAAAAAAAAAATATTCACTTGGGATTGGGAGGAAGTGGGAGTCAACATTCCGTGTCTGCCTCGACCCCACAACACAGGACAATCGCACAGGCTACTCTTTCAGAGACATCTGATAATCAGGCCTTTCCTGACTTTGATAGCAAGGGGGGAAAACAATTCCCAAATGTCTTCCAATTGTCAGAATGAGTGCACCCCGCTTCATCTGGATATCTGGAATAAGGTTTGCATTCAAGTCCAGTGCAACATGTTCTATAAAGTAGACCCTGGAATGTAGACATACTGTACTGTCATGACAGCTGACAAAGACTTTTGAGGTCCATTAATGGTTCTTTCCACCACATGGTCAATCTCCTCCAGGCTGGATCTTTGTGGTACCTCAGTATCTGACTTCAAGTTCATCCTTGATGTCTCACCTGCAGCTGTTTCTCCTCAGCAAGAACCTTGGACTGGTTGCCAGCCAAACATAGTAAACATATAGACAAACTACCATACCATTATTATTAACCAGAACCACTACAGCCAGAAGAAATGATCACATTATACATTTAGGTTGCATTATACTCTATGAGGTTTTATGTACAAGAGAGATCTGATGGAGTTATAAAACATTAAAAGTTTAATTTTATTTGAAATACTGCACTGTATATATATATATATATATATATATAGTAGCTTTACATTCATGACATTAAATAGAATCCCCTAAATATTCATATATGTAATGGCTGATATACAATACTATCTCTCTGTCATAGTTGTATTATGTTATCATGACTAATATATTGGGTGTTCCCCAAAAATTGACATCATTTGAAATGTGAATATCTGAGCAACTACAAGCCCCGGGCATTCAAAAATTAAATAGAAGATTTATTCATCAAAATTCCAGAAACAGATTTTCTGAACAATTTTACTAAGCTTCACAAATAAAAAATAATAATCAAGATGAGCACCTCTTGTACATTACAGCTTTTCTTCTTTCTTTTTTGTACCATGTCCAAATTTACTTTGCTAGTGATGTAATTGTTGAATTTCTTCAAAAATGCATGCTGCACACTCTTGTTTGACTGTGTCAGAACATATTCTAACACACAAAATGCCTTTTCGTTGCTAGTGTCATTCTTCACCTTGAACACAAAAGTAAAACATTTAACTTACATCTATCTATCTCGTTAAATTGTAAGATCATTTGTAGAGAGAACTGGCTGTGTTATTAGCAGTGGCGGGTAGGGGAGTTTTCTCCACATATAGCCACTCTTAATAAGGCAGGAGTGTGATTTGACTACGTACTGTACTCATGGACAGCGTGAGCGAGCATCCATTACATGAGTACCACACTAAGTAAGCATGAGCGTAAGCGAGTAAGTAATGTTAGCAAACTTAGGCCTGGTACACACAAATATTTATCCACACTTAAAATGTTTTTTTTTTTTTTTTTTATCTGCTGCTGACCGCAAACATAAAGATAAAAAATTGGGCATTCAACAGTTTTGGTCGTCATGTGTGTGATGTGCCCCGAGTATCTCAACACAGCAGACCACACACATAAAGATTCTGGTCTCCTGCTGATCTCGAAGTCTCGCGTGATCACACATGAGCTCACAAAACCAAAGAAGAAACACTTCCGGATATGCGCCGATGTTTCCTGAGTGTTCCCGACGGTTACCTTGTAAAATGGTGGTGTTCTCCAAAACGACTAGCTTTGGAAAATACTTCTTGCTGTCTGAGGAACCCCCTTTTCTCCATAAAACGACATCGGGTAAGACATTTTTTGTTTTCATTTACGGTCGCTTCAGTACTTGTCAGTCTTGGGTGCTTTTTGATTGGCTACATTCTGTTCTGTTCTGTTCCACGTCACCAATCTCGGCGTCATGACTCGGTAGAAGACGGCGTTCCCCGCACACATGAAGAGTTTTGGTCACACATATTGACCGAGTTCATTTTTTTTAAATTGTCGGCCCCAACCTGTTTTGTGTGGCGTTTGACGTGTGAGGTCGGGAAGGGGCAGAATCAGCACAAAAACAGGCCGACTGTATTTATGTGTGTACCGGGCCTTAGCTTTAAAATTGCAGCGGTACAATGAGAAGTAATGATGACATCCCAACACGGAATGCGGAAGTGCAGCGTGCACAGAGACCGAGCTATGACAGTCGAATGTGACGTTGGCGCGCTATCTACTGCATTGAAGAGGAGTGACTGTGCATGTCAAACCTTTAACGAGAGTCAATGGATACAGATTTGTGTGCCCCAGACCAGTAATGTGTCGCCAAATTAGTAAAAAAACAAACAACAGCTTTACTCATCATAAATGATACACTATTTACCCTGCTCATCTTAAAAATAGATAGACATATATTTTGAAATATTTGCATTTTTATTGACTTTACGGTCTTCAAGAAATGTAATGTGGTGGGGCAGCGCCCTAGAGCCCTCTACTGACCAGCTGCCCCTTGTTATTAGACTACAAAATGGTGTCATTTGTTTGGGGAACACCCTATATTGTAATTATATAGTTGTATGGTTATAATCATTTCTCCTGGTCAGAAAAAGGAATATGTGTATTACTATTAAAATGAGCTTAATCTTCTGTAGGCAGAGGCCTCTTGCGTCTTTTGTTGAGCAGAGGGTTGTTGGACGTGTCCAGGTCTTTAATCCTCACCTGTTCATAGTCAACACGCATTGTAGCCAAGGCACTGGTCATTTCCTCCTGATAGACACGCAAACAACCACATCTGAGCTTTATTCCCTCCCTGTGGACACATTTTGCAAAGCATCTCCCTCACCTTGACATCATCCCACAGCTCCTTGTCCTCCATCAGAACACGAGAAGTGTGGAGAGGAGTGAGTGGGACCACCATGGACTGCTGTTTAATGAAGACACACAAGTCTGAGAATGCCTTAGAAACATGCAATAACACGGCATGCATGGATGTCAACTTACGCTTATCCAAGGGTGGCTCATGAACTGACCGATGGTCATCCTTTCATTGGGGTCGGTCTTCAGGAGCTGGATGATGAGCTGCTTGGCTGCGGACGACAACACCAAAACTGGATATGAAATAACAATGGAGTCAATGAAATGCCAATGAATCAATGTAACGATAATACAGACAACTCTTCCAGCATTATTGTGATATTAATATTCGACTCGCAGAAAATCCACGCAAGCGCGGGGATAGCATGCAAACTCCACACACAGGAAGACTGGAGATGAGATCAGAACACGCTGCACCAATTTTGAATTTTTATTATTTTTCGAAAGTCTAAAGTCTGACCCTCCTCTGAAACCTCTGCCCACTCAGGGTTGGGGAATTTGTATTGTCCAAGTCTGATCCGCTGCTTCATCCCAGGTGAGACGGCTTGGCCTGTGTTGGAGTAGAAAGGTGGGAATCCACACAGCCTGAGAAAATATATTAGTCTCAGTGAATTCCTTGTGCTAACATATAACATAATGTAGGCCCACTAGATGTGACACTCACAGAATGTACATGACGACGCCCAGAGACCACATGTCACATGACTTGTCGTATTTCTCCGGGCCGAGCACTTCAGGCGCTGACGGGACAGACAAAGCACATTGCACTAACTAGAAAATGCACTTTTTGTGAGAATTGTGCAATGCTTTAAAGGAACTGCAATCACAGGGAAATGAACTGTGGGTTGGAACGCCATATAATAAATATCCATCCATCCATCCATTTTCTGAGCTGCTTCTCCTCACTAGGGTCGCGGGCGTGCTGGAGCCTCTCCCCGCTATCATCGGGCAGGAGGCGGGGTACACCCTGAACTGGTTGCCAGCCAATCGCAGGGCACATACAAGCAAACAACCATTCGCACTCACAGTCACACCTACGGGCAATTTAGAGTCTCCAATTAATGCATGTTTTTGGGATGTGGGAGGAAACCGCAGTGCCCGGAGAAAACCCACGCAGGCACGGGGAGAACATGCAAACTCCACACAGGCGGGGCCGGCGATTGAACCCCGGTCCTCAGAACTGTGAGGCAGACGCTCTAACCAGTCGGCCACCGTGCCGCCCAGATAAACATATGGATGACAAATTAAAAAGAAGTGAAAGTGAAAATCCATCATCCATTTTCAGTACCGATTATGGCACTCCCAGTTGAAGTTTACTGTCAAACGAAACAAAAAAAAACAATTACGCATTGTGTATTTCAAACAACATACATTGCCTTAGGAAAGTCCCCTTAGCTTAATCCTAACAAACAATGACAAACGCAATAGAAAGGCTAAGGAATAGCATCAGCGTCTCAGTGTTATATCTCTTTAAGCAATTGATAATTGAACACAACGGTGAAGCAACACATGTAGACAGATAACACAAGGATACTCACTGGCATATTTTCTTCATCCTCTGTGAAAAATGAGTAATATTACAACATCTTACTGAGCTTAGTTGTGACCGTCTCATGTATATCCATATGTCTGTGTTATACTGCCCCCAGGTGGCAAAAGCGTGCACACCCACCAGAAGGAGCAGCACAGTCACAATGAACTATAATGAACAAAGTGTGTCATTCTTCACATTCTATTTAATTATGTTATTACTATTACTAATTGACTGTCTGTTGTCGTACTAGAGCGGCTCCAACTACCAGAGACAAATTTCTTGTGTGTTTTTTGGACATACTTGGCAAATAAAGACGATTCTAATTCTATGTTGTTGTTGGGCGGCACGGTGGACGACTGGTTAGAGCGTCTGCCTCACAGTTCTGAGGATCAGGGTTCAATCCCCAACCCCGCCTGTGTGCAGTTTGCATGTTCTCCCCGTGCCTGCATGGGTTTTCTCCAGGCACTCCGGTTTCCTCCCACATTTCCAAAAACATGCATGGTAGGTTAATTGACAACTCTAAATTGCCCGTAGGTGAGAATGTGAGTGCGAATGGTTGTTTGTTTGTATGTGCCCTGCGATTCGCTGGCAACCAGTTCAGGGTGTACCCCGCCTCCTGCCCGATGATAGCTGGCTCCAGCACGCCCGCGACCCTAGTGAGGAGAAGCGGCTCAGAAAATGGATGGATGGATGGATATTGTTGTTGTTTTTTTTTAATATATAAACACACTATTATAGAGTGTAATCTTCCTAATTAAAAACACAATCCACAAATTGTGGTTGCTTTTGGGCGGCGGTTGGAACGGATTAATGGCATTTCCATTTATTTTAAAGGGGAAAGATGATTTGATATATGAGTGCGTGGTCACGGAATGAATCAAACTCGTATCTCAACGCACCACTGCATGAGCTAAAAATGTTTGGTTTTTTTAATCCATGATATCCTTAGCTGCACCTATATTTCTACTCAGAAGTGATGAAAATACAGTTTAGACTAAGTACTGTACAAATGAGAAGAAGAAGAAGAGTATTAATCCCTTAGAAGAGGACCTACAGGATAAACATTTTTGCAGTGAACTAATACTAACCCAAATAGTAAAATTACTGCTACGTGATGCACTCACCGACATAATAAGGAGTGTAACAGGGAGTTTGGAGGGAATTGTGCACAGTGGTCTCCTTTGCGAAGCCAAAGTCTGTCAGTTTGAGGGATGCGTTACTCTCCTTGGTGCTGTAGAGCAGGTTTTCAGGCTAAAGCCACAGGGACAAAAATATCAGCTTATTCGTTAAAAAAAAAAAAAAAGATCTGCTGTCTTACTTTTACATCCCTGTGAGCGATGTCCATGAGGTGGATGTACTCGATGGCCGAGCCGATGTCACGCATGATCCCTGATGCCTCTAATTGGACAGACATCATGCAGACACAATGTAGAGCGCCAGTTTCCCCGAGTGTCTGAAAGTGCTCCTCCTGCAGGGTACACGTGAGGAGGGTTTCATGAAGTGTGACCCACCTCTCTCAGTGAAAGCCTGGTCCCCTCTGGCCTGAATGCGACAGAACAGCTCGCCTCCCTCCATGCTAAAACACAATTGACAAAAAGATGAGAAGTGAGGCAGCAGAAGGCCCCCTCTCACGCCACCATTATGGCAAAACAATGGGAGGCATTGTGCACCATCATGTACAGGGAGCCCTGCGTTTACAAGGGAGTTCCGAATTCCTGCGTTAAGTCACCAGTTAAGTCATAAATACAATCAATATTTGTATGAAAAACACTTCTAGGCCATGAAATAAAACATTCACATTAAAACAAAACAAATTAATAAAAAACTTATTGCGCGGTGTGCGGCTTGCACATGTACTCATTAGTCACTTCATATTAGGTGTTGAACCGATTAGTCGCCACTACTACTAGTACGATGCAGTGCAATTCTACCCCACCTCAAGCTTTAATTAAAATAATAAACATACTGTTGAATGATTCAAATGTGGCATTACTGCGCCACAGTGCAGGTGATGCTCACCACTCCATCACAATGAGGAGACACTTCTTCCCCTTGTACATGTTTTCATAAAGGCTGAGGATCCGGACCACGTGCGGACCACCAGAAACCCTTCCGTGCAGCTCCACCTCACGGCGGGCTTTAGGTGTGTCATACAAGATCTGCTCCCCACACACACACACACACACACACACACACACACACGGTTAGAAAAAAAGCATATACATTAAGCAGAGTGGAGAAAAGACCTCCACTAAGGACATAACGGGGTCAATATCACTCTGAAGTTCTTTTTGCGTCCTCATCAGAATCACTCAGTCATTGCAAAAATGTAGCAGAATAATGAAACTCTGAGATCTTATTATAAGTGCCCAAACATTCGCACACATACAAGTAAAACGACAGGTCTTGTAATGTGTTTCTTTCACTTTTTTTACTTTATTTATTGGATGCACAGAATGTTGACACTCTGCTCTGTTATCTACATTGTGTGTAATAACTTATTACAACCACTTATTACTAATCAGTGGTTGTATCATACTAAACAATCAAAAAATTAACATGGTTTTATTGTCCGCAACAAGTTATTTGATCAAATGAGTCATTTTGATCTGTTATATTCTATTTTCATAATCATATTGAACATTTTGAATGTGTCCCTAATGTCCACCCTGTCATTAAGGGGTAACTGCTCCTTTAAGAACCCCTCTGATCTTTTCAGTGACATCACGATCATAATTTTGTCTTTCTTTAATGGAGGCTGAAACAGTGAATAGATGAGGTAACAGAATAAACATACTTATATTTCGTAATTTTTATCATAGTATGTGTGATGTTGGATGTCATGCTTAACATGTCCACTCTGTCATACTGGTATACCAATTGATATAAAAACCTTTCAGAAATTAAAAATGTATTTGTTAAACAGTACACAGTCAGCTTGCTAACTGAATCATGTTGCTAAGTGAAGGGCGACCGTGTGCTCATTAAATTAGACAAAAATGTTCAACCCTTTCAGCAAGCGCACATATTTTGCTCTTCGCATGTACATTGTCTGCTGGCACTTAATAATAACAAGAAGAACAAGAACAAGAAGAAGAGAAAGAAGAAGAAGAACTGTGTGAGCTTGACCAATAGGCAGTTCTAACGGCATAACATACGAAGTTCAATGAGAAATCTAAACTTGGGGGGTGATAGGGCAGTCTCAAAGGCATCTTATGTTTATACTGACTCAACAAAAAAATGTTGAGTCAGTATAAACATAATCAAAAATTATCAAATTGTACATCCAGACTCGCTCAGAATTATAATTTTTTCCACTCCCTATTTACAAAGAGTTTTGCTCAACAACACGTGGGAAAATAGATTGTTGTCACCATGGAGGAAATGTACACAAGAGCCTCTCCTACTAAATGATTTTATGTACTCTTGAAGATTCATCTTTCATTTACCCCTGCTCAGCTCAATAACGTCTGATGAAAGTCATAAAGCCATCTCTTCTTGTGTGTTCACTCTAATTGCCCCATTGTAGATAGTGTCTTGTTGCTGGTACATTTGTTTACAGTTAGAGTTTGGAAATACAAAATGGCCCTAGAAAAAAATATACACACTTCATAGGCTACATTTGCTTTAGTCACCAGCCATGAACCTCACTGCATATGAAGTGGACCCCCACTATTCACGGGGGATAGAGGATTGGGTTGAACCGCAAAGAGCGAAAATCCGTGGATATTTGATGCCCATTATAATTGCATTGACTTTTTTTTTTTTTTTTTTTAAATTAACCCCGGCACAAAAATTCTTGAATAAGCATTGGTAAACCACCAATAAACCTTTTCGGGGTTTTCAAAACAATTGGGAAAAAAAGGGATAAAAAGAAAAAAATGTATCTGAAAATACATGAATCTGTGGGTGCTGAGCCCCGAGTATGTGGGGCTCCACTGTAGTCCAATAGCTTTTTTAACCATGTGTACTTCATGTGTTTTATGAAATTACATTGTCCCCTTTCAAATAAACTGATTAATTAATGATAAATTAATAATTATCCCTAAGGGGCGCATTCAATGCTTCACATAGTACAATGTTATTTATTTTTCAGTGACAAGCTGCACTTTTTTTTTTTAAGTTGTCGTCTTTTGTACATTATTTGTCAAGACATCTACTCTTGCGTGTAATATCTTTCTCTGCTCTGCGTGAAGGCTGAGAAGCAAAATAATTTTATTACCCATTGTAATGAGTGTTCTGACAATATACTGCTTCAGTGGACATTGGACCTTGAGGGACTGAAATTGACACCTTAAGTCATTTTGAATGTACTGTATAGCTACAAGGCAATACTTCTGTCATGCTCTGCATTAATAGGAGAAAGAAAATTCTGCAGGTAAACATTGCATAATCAATATATCCTCTAATTCATGTGCCTCCAATGAGGGTTACATTTCAATGAGTGGACGTATACCATTGCAGCTGCGCACGCACCTTGAGGGCGCACTTGTGTCCAGTCTTCTTGCAGAAGCATTCGAACACTTTGCCATTGATTCCCAGGCCGAGAACCTGCGAGGTGATCCTATAGTCGTCAGTCACCGCGTTCCGCTTCAACTTAATCTGCGTCACGTGAGCAGGAGGCTGGAGGTCGGAGAGGGCGGCGAGGCTGCTGCTGCTGCTGCAGCCGGAGTCACATCCCGGGAGGAGGGAGCCTATCCCGGGCTGCGCAGTCATCCTCTGCGCGTCGTCTTGCTTCCTGCTGCTGTGCGTGTTCGCTCCGCTGCACAACACGTGTCCCTCTACTTCACCTCCGTACGCCCTCAGCAACTTGAAACACTATGCAACATACTTCAAGTACATCTCCCTTGAGTTATCGCAGAAAATTAAGGGGCGCAGGCGTGCAAAGGCAAAAACTATATACAGCCACGCAAAGTAAAGCTGAATATAATCACAGTAAATCATTGAAAGGCTGAAAAGTGGCGCGTAATGATGTTCCTGATCCTGACTGACCACGGGATGTGCCTCTCCCTGCAGGACGTCAACGTCTCCGATTCAATGACGTCACTTGGTTCGAATGCAGCCAGATTCTTAAAGGACCAACAACGCACAAATACGCACAGTTGGACACAGGAGTAAACACCAAAAAATATTAATGCAACTATAACACAGCCATGGCCAGAAATATTGGCATACCATGACAGTATAAAAAGACATACGCTTTCCCCCCGCCCTGACTGTCTGACATGAAATCAGTCACTTTTCCTGCTTTAGGTCAGTTAGGATGACCAAAATGATTTCTATTTGCTAAATGCCAGAATAACAAGACATGGATTTTTTTTTTTAGACCGTAGTTTTCAGTCGCCAAGAAGTGGTTCTCTGTTTTCAAAAGTTTGGTGACCCCTTGTATAGTGACATCTGCCTCACAGTTCTGAGGGTCAGTCTTCGAATCTCGGCTCAGGACTTCCTGAGTGGAGTTTGCATGTTCTCCCCGCGCTTGTGAGGGTTTTCTCCGGTTTCCTCCATATTCCAAAAACACATTCATTGAAGTAAATGGTTGTTTGTCTATATGTGCCCTCCGATTGACCAGTCCAGGGTGTACCCCAACTCTCACCCAAAGTCAGCAGGGAAAAGCTCCGGCTAACCTCTAACTCTAACGAAGACAAGTGCGCTAGAAAATGCATGGATGGATATGATTTATTATATTATAATTAATAAAGCTATTTTGACACACTTCTTGTACTATGCATATGGGCTACCAAATTTCTGGTGTTCTCATTCAGACGCTGCAGTGCTTAGAGGTTAGCCCTGCAGCGCCCGGTCCAGCACGTGCTCATCCTGTACAGAAAAAGGCATGGTGACCCGCAGCTGCCCATTCTCCTCCATGGTGCGCTGGATTGTCTCGTAGGCGTTGGAATTTCCACACCAGCTACGACGTGCCACCTTCAGAAACAGAAAAAGCCCTTAGCATCATATAGAAGTCATCTGTGTAGTCCACTTTTCTCCATCGTCTCACCCCATTGGACACGTCCCAGTTGAGCATCAGTGAGGCCCGCTTCGCTGCCTCCTCAGAGCCGTCCAAAAGCAGACCAAATCCTCCGTTCATTACCTCACCCCTGAAGGCAGAGAAAGTAATATGTTAACTTCACAACCGTTGGGCGTCGACCAGGGGTATCCAAAGTTTATTTGCAGCCCGGTGCATATTTTTTAATTGGCTCAACACATCAGAAGGTGACAAAAAAAAGTTCAAAAAAATGCTGGACATTACAAGAAATCACAATGACTTATTTTGAAAAAAAAAACAAATGTGGAAAAATGCAAAAACATAAATAAATACAAAAATGGTTACAATTCATTATTAAATGTAATATGTGGTAATACATATTTTTATTTATTATTTAAATGGTAAAAAATCATGCATTTCCTTATTTTTAAAAAAATGTTTTCAGATACCACACATATTCTAATAAAAAAATACCATTTAAATACAATTTTAAAAAATGCATCGATATTGATATTTATCTTTTTCCTATCATTGTTGATAGTTATCGTGAGAAATCATAATCAGTGATCAGTGTCTTGACTTACAATATTAATTATCAATATTATTAATTATTAATAAAAACATTAAAGGTAACTAGTAGCCCTCTTAGTTTCAAAAAGCTTAGTGACCCCTGATGGAGACTATTTTTTTGTGTTTAATTTTAAATCTTAGCATACATTGACCTATTGTACAATGTTACCCTACATATTTGTGATTCACTACTAGCAAATTCATTTATTGGGGGATTTTTGTTTGAGAATATCTAATTATCCTCCGTTATTTGCTGCAAAACTCTCCCATTCACTGTTTATGTGCGCAGGCTAAAGCCCTATCTCATACAGAAGTATTGCTTGTGTGCCGAGCAACTATGATGTGAGGGGACTGGCTTCATTTACAAAGGCATTGCTGCCATATTGTGGCATTTCTAGGCAATTATAAACTTTGTTAACATATTTAAAAATACTAATGTACTTTTGAGTATTTGTGCCAGGGTTTTGCCCCCAGATTGGATTTAGCATATTTTATATGCAGAAAATCCTGGTGTGGACGAATCGTTAATAACATTCGTACAAATCCCCCTTGACAAACGACAACCGACCAAGCCTTACCAGCCAACGCCGCCACCGTTGTGCAGGGCTACCCAGGTGGCACCCCTGAACGCATCACCGACAAAGTTCTGGACTGCCATATCTAGAAAACATAAGGTTTGATTTTAATGAACACTGTGATTGTGGAAATCAAAGAGGTCTGCTACATGCAATAAATCATAATTTGTAAGAGTTCTACAGTAAAAGCAGGATCAGACAAACTGCACATGCACATACTGTACCTGCGCAGAATGCAGAGCCATCATAGACATTGGAGGTCTCTCTGAAGGGGCTGTCGGTACCACTCACATCATGGTGGTCTCTGCTAATCACCACCGGAGCCTGAAACACACAAGTCCAATAACTTTAGAAACGGCCACATAGAGTAGCAGCAGGGGAGGGCAAACTTTTGTGTTCTAGAGTCACATTTGAGTTTTAAATTTGACAGATGGGCAAAGTCATTTGTAGATGAGGTAAAAAAATAAATAAATAAATAATAATAATAATTTTAAAAAGTGTTAAAATGTAAATGTAAAATTTTTAATTATTAATAAAATAATGTCTTATTTTTCTTTAACATTCATTGAATTATAATTAATTCCCATATGATTGAATAGAATATTTATGATATTTTTTATTTTACTAATTATTTTTTATTACATACATTTAAAATATATCCATTAACTAATTGTTTGATTAGCTAAATTAATAATAATTTTAAAAAAAACTGAATACATTTTAAGGACCAATTTTAGCCAAATGAATGCAACAAATGCAGGTAGGCAAGCCAAATTAAAGAACGGAGCAGGCTGCATGTGGTCCGCGGGCCATACTTTGCCCACCCCTGACATCGACACAAATGAAGAAGGTAAAACTATGTGGAAAATTGAATTAATCGTGAATTTATATTTGTGATTTTTTTTTAATGGGATGGGAGAATCCTGTTCCCATGCCAGTTTTGTGTTGAGCATAATAGTGGCCAGAGTAGTCAGAATGTGGTTGTTCAGCTTCCTAGCTGACATCGTGTTGTACTTCTTTAGATCGCAAACTAGTTGAGGCTTCATCACTGGTTGCAGCCAAGTAGTGCACTTTTTCTCTTAGTTCCTTCAAGAGACGATTAATCAATTCCCCACAACTGACCAAACTCTTATCAAAAAATTAATTATTAAGGTGATTCCCGTATAAAAAAAGGATCCTTCCAGTATCTTACTGAAACTTTTCCTTCAGCAATGGCTCGGTTTATGGCCAAAGCAATGGATACTCTTCCTTTCTGGTCTGAGTAGAGAATTCTGGCCTGGGATCCCACAACCTGTAGAAGGCGGACACACGCACGCAAAAAAGCTAATCAGCTCACGTATCATGAGGGCTGATTTGTGAGACCGTATTCACAAACCATTTTGTGTTTTCCTGCCTCCCGGATCCAGAGTATGTTGTCGTTGTACTGCTGTCTGACTCCGTCAGTCACATTGGCGCTCAAATCCTCCAGGACCGAGGCGGCGATGTCGTCGGTTGTGGCGAGGTCCTGGGGGTCGGCGGATGTGCACACCCAGCGAAATGGACCGAAGCCCAAGGAGAAAATGTCTCTGGGAGGAAGACACATCAAATGATTGCTCACGAGAGAGAAAACGGGACTCAAGTCAAGTTGACTTGCTCAGTATGGAACCAACTCCCCCTGACATGGACGGCATGGGTTCCCTCGCCTGACCACTAGGATTTTGAACCTTGTTTTCATCGACTTACTGCGCTGGGTTCATGCGAGGTTCAGTTGGGTTCGTAATGTGTGCGTGTTTGTAGACCTCCATATGTAAAGTGCCAGAGATAACTTCTGTTCGGAGTTGATATACAGAAGCACCAGCGTTTGCAGATTTTTTGCCAATTTCTTTCACATTTTTTTCCATCTTTTAAATTTTACTTTTTGTTTTTTGGGGGGAACCACCCTGAAAAACACTTATTTGCAACTTTTCCACGCTTATTCAAGAATTTTGGGGTTTAAGACAAATAAAAAATTATAAAGGGGGTCAATTATATGCAGATTTTCACGATTTGTGTTCCACCCAGTTCCCTATCCCCCGCAAATAGTGGGGGTTCCCTGTATACTGATATTAATAAAATGAACTTGACTTACCCCATGATGTGTTGGACATAGGATGGGTAGCGGAACTCTGTCTCTCCTCCACCAATCTTTTCGACCTCGGCTCCTATGAAAACAACAAATATAACTTTCTGAAGTTACATACACAACTCACAAAAAGTCAACGATATTCTGCTTTTAAGTGATTTTTAAGGGTGAACCAATATAAAAAAATCACTAGAACCTCACCGGTTACGTGTCTAACTGTTCAATGTTTCAATACCTTTCAACCAATAAATTCCTGAGTTCAATTAGAATTTTAATATTTTAACAGTTCATCATTGTGTTCACATTTTGACATCATGAGACCAAGACCGCAGCTAAAAATTGATCAGCATGACATTTTTCTCAGAAGGAAGTGGACACCGAGTTTCAAGAGTTCCATCAGCATGTTGCAACAGAGACACAAAGAGACTAGAAGAGTCACAGAAAGGTATCCATGAGGATGTCCTTGCAAAATGTGTTGTTCGATTCATGGATCAGACACCTGTTGTAAATTTTGTCGTACTTAATAGAGAACAGCAAGTTGTGCAAAAAGCCCTCAAACACTGAACAGTTGGAAATGTGGATTCAAAAGTTGAAAAATGTCCCATTAAGTTCACCTATGAAGGGTATAGTGCATTTTAGTTTCATCCTAAAATCTCACTCAAAAGCCCAACACCGCAATCTTTTTTGTGAGTACTGCATGTTACTGTGAACACAAGCCAATTCCATTGGTTTCGTCAAAGTTACTGTGTACCAGCTCTTTGCGCCTCTAGTAGAAAAGCGTTGCCATAGTCCCAAAAGAACATGCCCACATCTGACAGTTTGTTGATAGCGTTCACGTGTCTCCGGAGGCTATGGTAGAGTGAATAATCTGTTAGCGTCACGGCAACATACTTTGATGCAAGGATACAATCGTTTTGAGTGTGACCGACGACAGCACCTTTCTTTGACCATGCTGCGGAAACGACTGGGATCAGTGGACATGAGCTGGTTGGCCTGGCGGAAGCTGAGTTGTACCGGGTAGTAGCCTCCGTTGAAGGGGTTGTGGAGGGAGGTTTGGTCCGAGCCCAAATCCACCAGAAGCTCACCTGTCCTCTGGTACTCCAACAGCAGCCGCTCCCTGATCAGCAATACAAATCCAAACGTTTGTCGACTGTGTAAAAGATGCGAATTTCACCGCAAATGTGGTTTTCGCTGTGCGCTCACCACAAGTCGACAATGTTGCCATGGTAACCCAAACTGAGGGGAGTCTTTGAGCATCTGGTTTCTCTAGAAGACACCAAAATTGGATTTTACAACATATCAGCATTACGTATTAGACTGGTTATTTTGTAGAATTGCTTTTGTTCAATGTACAGCCACTGGCCACGATATTAAGCACATATGAACACTCTAATAAGAATAACAATAAACAGCCTTGTCTTTAAAAATACAAATTTATAAATGGGTTTTGCACTCAGACTTTGCAGTTTGGGCCAGTGAGTGTATATACAGCCAGTACTTTACCTTGGAAGTTGTGGTTTATTGTAACTACTGTAAACTCTTCTACTCAAGGCTCTAGCTTTTGAGTTACTGTACATACAGACAACACAAGTGCTTCTATTTCATGACAATCATAATCAAAGGCTACAATTCAAGAAAAAAAATTACAAGAAAATAATTTGATTTCCAGTGTTTTAGCATGAATGCATTTATTTTAAAGTCACTATCTTTCCATGTCTGTGACAGTCAAGGCTCTTGCAAGCACTGAAAATAAGGACCAACTGTATTTTTATTTCTATATTCGGGCCATTAATATAGTTTCTGTTTTCTGATGTTGTGTTTTTTCCAATGTATTACACGTTAATTGCATTTGTTCTGTAAATTTTAATGTTAAAGATGAAGCTTGATTGGCTCTACTCTAAATCTAACTCGGAGTATGTATGACTCTGATCATGGCACAAATTGTGATACTAAGGCATCATTACACTTGAAGCCAAGCAACAATATGGTAATTACTGTGTTATGTTAAAAATAACACAAGTATACTCTTAAAATAACCTTTCAATAACCATTTAGTAATTATGGATAAATGTGTCTGTTACCTGATGCGTTTAATGCAGTGATCCATGTCCCCGGTGACCTCCATCAGCCAGCCTTGCTCATGTCTCTTTTTGAGAGGAGTCTCATCCACCTAACACAGAGTCGCACACATCACTCAGTCATACCCACCTCACATTTAAACTCACGGTTGCATCACCTCCGCAATGACGCCAATGCAACCGGCGATGACGGCAGCTTTAGCTTGAGCGCCGCTCATGCCCCCGAGCCCTGAGGTCACGAAGACGCGTCCTCTCAGGTCACCGGAGCCCAGGTACCTCCGACCAGCATTCAGAACAGTCAGCTGCACGGGAAATAAGACCATAATGAGTACTTCCCCTTCAAAACCGATCAATAGTACATTTTCAGTTATTCTACGAAAATGCTATGCTAGGACTTACATTTTCTCACTGTATTTATGAAGTTACATTAACAGACCTGTGACAAATGAGAATTTGCATCCAGTAGTGTTGCAATCAGTAATCGTGTATCCTACTGACAATTCTATCGAATAATCAAGTAATCGGGGAAAATATATTTTTGTTTGGTTAAAGAGCAATTATGAATACACCATAAAATGAGACATTTGACTTAATCCATCCATCCATCCATATTCTGAGCCGCTTTTCCTCACTAGGGTCGCGGGCGTGCTGGAGCCTATCCCAGCTATCATCGGGGAGGAGGCGGGGTACACCCTGAACTGGTTGCCAGCCAATCACAGGGCACATACAAACAAATAACCATTCGCACTCACATTCACACCTACGGGCAATTTAGAGTCTTCAATTAACCTTCCATGCATGGTTTTGGGATGTGGGAGGAAACCCACACAGGCACGGGGAGAACATGCAAACTCCACACAGGCGGGGCTGGGGATTGAACCCCGGTCCTCAGAACTGTGAGGCAGACGCTCTAACCAGTCGGCCACCGTGCCGCATTTCACTTAATAATGAAGGACCAATTGGGTTCTTCTTTCAGATAATCAACTCAAACTCAAAATCACGTTGTGCATACTTGTCAACAAGCATTTCTAGTAAGTTAATTTCAAACACAAATAGAAATAAATAAAACTGAAATATGGATAGATTTCAGTTTAAACTTGGTATTTCTTGGTATTCAAAAAGAGGCGAAGAAGAAGAAAAGGACACGTCGAATTGATGCAAGCTGTATGCTGATCGATTGGTGAATAAAAAAAATAAAAAATGAAAAAAATACCAGAATGATTCTTGAGAACACTACGCTTACTAAACAAGACTGGAATGAACAGGAAGCCCAGACATCGCACGGCCGGTCCATTGTGTAATTATTTGCGTGATCGCTCAAAAAGCTAGCTGCCGATGCTAACGAAAACGAGCATATGTATACTTTGGTAAACGTGGAAAGTCTGTTCAAATCAATGAGCTTGAGTTTGAGTGATGTCACGAGTCATTGCTGTTCAAGTTTGCAAGTGAGGCAACATTTTGTCAAGTCATCAAATTCATGACGTGAGTCTAAGTCATGTGACTCGAGTCCTCTGACTAATACTAATTGGTTGGTTTTCCTTGGGTGCTGTGGTTTCTTGCAAATAAAGGTATATGATTTGTTTCACAGATCATTTTTCTGATGTACTACTGTCAGGTACGATGCCAATAGTTTTAACAAATATGACACAAAGCGCTTTATTTATTATTGCAAATTTTCCCTTTGACCTAAGAGGTACTGTATGTTTTTGGTATATGGGAGGAGGCTTACTGCACACAAGCATGGGGAGAACATGCATTAACATATTTGTCTCGTGTTTTAACTTCATTACATGTAATGATAGACTCATAGAATTTGATCAAAATCTAATTGATATTTTGTACCATAGTGCCATGAACAATCCCTTGAGGTCCAATGTAGCAGTAACTGCCAGCTGTCATTTGACCATACCTAGAAATATGCAAAACAGGCTCTCATACAAAAATAAATAGGCCAACATTTTACTGTATTATCGTAATTGTAACTCATAACACAGATCACAAAGCGCATTTTATAGACTTACATTGACACACCGAGAGCAAACATCCTTTCATATTGCTCTCTGGAGGAGTAGTTTGGAATAACCTAAATGAAATAATCAAATGTGACAGTCACCAAATTAGAATGTGATGAGAATCGTCTGAGTTGAGTGTGGTGAGTTGCTGGCTTACCATGCCGTTGGTGATGATGGCGCGGGGTGAGGCGGGCAGGCTGGGGAACAGACCCAAGGGGTGACCACTGTACATGACCAGGGTCTGCTCCTCCGTCATCTCACTCAGATAATTCATCACAAGACGGAACTGCACCAATGCAAAACAACTCCTTTCAAAAGTATAGAGGATATGTAGGGTATCCCCTAAAAATTACATTACTTTATTTAAAAAAAAAAAAAAAAAAAAAAAAAACTGGGAAGCTGATTTGAACATGGCACAAAAAATTCAAAAGGACAAAAAGGAAGATGTGTGTCATGTCATGGGCTTTGTGCAGATTTGTATGCCACGGCATATTAGTGCACCATGAGCGATCACAAAATTATCCAAATACACTCCATTGATTGGAAAATTATTCGTTATTTACTACAAATAATGTATCTCTGTTCATCTAAGTCAATGGCATATAGTGACAGACAGAACAATTATTTAAATGCTTTTCCGCTAGACGGCAGAAGGAACAATGAACCTGTGTATCCTTCAGTTGCTATTCAAACAACAGAATAATAGCTTTCTTTCCAACTAAACCGCCCCAGATTTCACATTACGTAAATTGAAGATCAGAATTACTTCTGCACCGTATAGCAAATATACTTTTTGGGGCATTTTTGTTTGGGGCCATGCCATGAGAGTTTTCAAATGTAAATATATGACTTGCCTCAATAAATGTTGGAAAACACTGGCCTCACGTGTATTTACTAAGCTATTCATGTGAATTTTTGGGGGATACCTGTGCATTCATTAGATACTTCTTTAGGTACACTTGCCCAACATTTTGCCCTACCACCTGCGAGACCAAAATTAGATTCACTAATTCGACACTAATTAGGCAATTTCACCATTACCTTCACTCAGTGCAACAGCTATAAATATAACTATTTCAAAATGTTGCACAGAAACTATGGTTGGTGTGATAAATGCACTTGTTCTAATGCTGCTATTGTATAGTAGGCAGGCATGCCTAATGTAACTTGTGTACATCATGAATAAAGTTTTGGCCAAAAACAAGACAGTTTCTTATTGTACCTGAGCCCAGTTACTGAACACTTGTCCATTTCCTCCATAGGTGACGAGCTCCTGGGGAAACTAAAACATGAAGACCGGTTAGATTGTTCGAAAGGTGAGCAATCAAATAAATTAAGCTATGGAAGAAGCTCACCTGGGCCACTGCCGGGTCCAGGTTGTTCATGATCATTAACATGATGGCGGCGGCTTGGCGTGTGCGGCAAGGGTACTCGTGTAATGGGTACGCTCTGACGAAGAGAGCAACCCCAAAGCCAGTAAACAGCCGAAAAGCAGCACGATGGAAAACATATTAGGAACACTCATTTCGGTAATGAGTTTGCAATTGTTACATGATGTAGTAGCACAACGGAACCACAAGTCAAACACCTTAGAGTTTGAACAGGGGCATCTGCAGTCTAGAAAAGTTCCTTTATTTAAGTTGTTCAATTCATAATGTGAAACTCATATTATACAGATTCATTGGAAGCATTGGAAAATGCTTTTCAGAAAGCCAATTCCAATCAGTTTTTTTATATTTAAAAATGTGTAGTGTTTCTAAACTCTCACAAAACCTCAAACTGCAGTGAAAATGTGTTCCTTAATTTGAACAAAACAAAAGATTGACAAGTATTGATCTTTTAGTTTGACCACCATACACTCAACATGGTCTTAAAAAAAATGTCATTCAAGTCTCTGATGAATGATGACGTCGTTGTCTTACCTCAGGCTCAACGCAGGACAAAAGCGGTACATGTAGATGTGCCCATACTGCCGGAGCTCTTGTGCAAATTCTGGTGCGAGTGTTGTATGATGGGCCGGGGAGAAATAGCGCAGGGCGTTTCTTAGTGCCAGCTAGAGGGGGAAGGGGAGGTAAAATAAAACCACAGCTCCCAGGTAGATAGTTTACATCAAAAGATAAAGGTCACTAGTTTCTCTAAATTATTGACTGAAGTCTTTGCTTGAGTTGTGGTCAATCAGTGAAGGACCTTAGAGAATAACCAATATTGTAATGCAGCACAGTTGTCACCAGTGATGTTGCAATAAGTACACAACATGACAGTGAGATGGTTGGTGGATGTTGACTCCTGCATGCCCGAGGCGAAATTGAACGCCCCGTGTATTTCCACTTCCTGCTTAGAGGTTGCTGTTACCTTAAAAAGTGTTCAATAAAGTTTGTATTCTCGTGCTGTGTGTGCTCAGTGTCTGACTGCGGACCAGACAGGTTAAAGGTGGTGGCAGTGTACCAATTCCCTGCTAGGTTCTAGTTAACCTAACACAAGGTTTATTACAGTATCTTTGACTAATCCTTCATGTCTTCCTGAACTACAGTAATTAACATCACGGTCACATTATGATTTGCCATACTGTTGGGAATATTTACACTCCATATACAGTACTTTACATGCTAGAGTTGTGATTTCCACATGACTGAATCTACTGTACTTACCCGCTGCTCTTGGGCTGTGAGGTTTGGGGTCCGAACAGGTGCATGGGGCACGTTGGGATTTCTTCCTCGGTTCGGGGGCAAAGGCTCCAGAGGTAAACCGCTGCATATCTCCTTTAAGGTGGCCATCCTGTCAAGTCCTCAGTTTAAAAGGAATGCAGAAGGACTGCTGAACATTTGAGGAAGACGACTGAGGAGGTCCGATTGGCTTTTTGGTCATCTTTGCCCCCTGAACATCCACCAATGACAGAAAAGGATGTTTGGCAATTATTGATCGCAAAGGGAGTTTAAAGCGGCACGTGCCTCAGTGGACAAACTTACCTCTGACCCCTGACCATCCGCCACTCACTCTCATACACATTCGCGCACACAAATATAAGGTCAGGCAAGCGTAAGCATTTCACAACTGGTCTGAAAACTTAAGCACTTTTCACCGAGTTAGACACAACTTGCAAACATATTCTCACCCTCACATTTCTTGAAATCTTCCATCATTTTCTCTAAACTGCAAACACAAAACCCGGTATTAAAGCTACATTCGCAAAACCTCACACTCTTCTTGCAAAACCAAACTATTGCCTCAAAACACTGCGATTGGCTGGCGACCGGTCCAGGGTGTCCTTTTTGTTTGTTTGTTTTGTTTCTTGAGTGTTGGTTTATTTATTTTTTTGGCATTTTACTGACATAACAGTGTTACATTGGCCAATTCTCCACAAATGTTTGTATATGTTCATATAGGTTCTAAGAATTTTAATAAAGATTTTGGAGGACAAAAAAAAAAAACAGGGGCATGACCTGAAAACAATTAACCAATCCCAGATGGAACTCCATATATCAGTGATTCCGAACCAGTGTACCGGGGCTCATTAGTGTGCCGTGAGCGCTCTTCAGGTGTGCTGTGGAAACTTATCACATTTAATGCATGTAATGTATCTTTGTTCATCTATTTATACCAGTCAGGCATAGTGACAGACAGAACAAATAAATGGTCTTGTATTCGATGGCAGGAAGTACATACTGTAATTGATGTATCCACTTTTTGTGACATTTTTGTTTGTCGGTGTGCCGTGAGATTTTTCAATTGTAAAATATGTGCCTTGGCTCCATAAAGGTTGGAAATCACTGCCATATACATACAAGTCTCTGTTGGACTGATCCCAGAACTAGGGATAAGCACCATCTTTGTTATACAGTAGTGTCTTGCGATACGAGTGACCTGACCAGTAAGTTTTTGAGATACAAGCTGTCGTTCGGTCGATTTTTTTGCTTGGGCTTGCGAGCAAAAATGTTAGATACGCACGCTCTGTGGCAGTGAACTCACCTCACTTCACAACAAGCAGCAGTTTGGCAGATAGAAAAAAAATAATAATTCAAGAGACCTGAAGCTGTTTAATGCCACTCAAAGTTGAACTTCACTGTCAAATTAAACAAAACCTAGAGAAACATGTATTTAATCACACATGTTGCTAGCTTAACACTAACAAATATTAAGCACAACAGAAATGCTTATGAATAGAATCTGTGTGCTGGCATTATAATGCTTTAAGGGACAGATATTTAACCATAAATGGGGCATCAATGCATGTAGAAAGACAACACTTGAATCAATGTAGTCAATGATCAATTTTATCACAAATTATTCATCAGTATTTATTTTAACAGGTTCAGTGATTTGAAAGCCATTGGAACAGTTGAGGTAAATGCTTTGAGTCCGCTTAGCAGAAGGCTTGGCCCCACACTAACACCCTGGAAAGCTCAATTCTTAAATGTCTTCATTCATTCGCTCTACGCAGCACAGTACATAAAAATGTGTGTAACGTCCATTATATATGAAATGCAACTGACACACCAGTGAGAGTTAGTATCCACCAAAGAACGGAGATGAAAGCGTCAGCATAAATAAACATTTGTTCTCCGTTTCTTGAGTTTCTTGTGCGCCCAGCTAAAGTCTTTTAGAAACATTGGTTTTCAGACAAAAAATGCAACGGAGTAACACTAGCACATCATGGCTCATCTTAAAGAACAATAAGTTTTGACTTTCTCACACTGATAGCAGTTACTAGCTTTCTAGTGGACTCCCTACACTTGCTTGTGTGCTGTCTGATGCCTGAACAGAGTCAAATATGGACTTGGAATCAGTAGCGGTAGCGTCTTCTGTGGTCGGTTCTGCTTTAGATGTGTTTTCTTCTGGGACATCGTCTTCTTCTTGAGGGTAGAGTTCTGGATAGCGCTGCATGCACTCTTGCATTGTTCTGAACTGATCTAGGCACTCTGAGCCCTTCACCTCTTCTTTACTGTAGTGGAAACAGGAGAAGGCCTCCTTAAACTCGGTCCCACAGGGACCACTGGCCATCCCGCCCAAACAGAGGCAGTTCCAGTTAATGTCCCCATTGGGAAGAATCAAGCCTTGTAAGACAGGGATGCTAAGAGTTAAAAACAAATACTACGCTGAACATAAGAATAGAGACTTATTATCCAGGGCTGTCACACTATTTTGTGGCATCACAGAGCATTAGAGAAAGAGCAAAAACAAATTGTTTTAAATTTTATTTGAAAAACAGATGATTATCCTTCAATTAAAAACTGTCAGTGATTATTATAGATGAATGAGTCGTGCAAAGGTTACTTAAAAACCTTTCTTGGCTGCTCACCTCGCTCCTCATAGGGATCATCGGGGTTTTCCTCAACAAGCTCAGCGTTGCTGGGTGTTGCATGATCCTCTTTGGTGACAAAGATTATTTTGTCTTTACCTGTGGGGAGGAGGGGGGAGGTGTACAAAAAAAACAAAACATTTTCCTGTTAGGTGAGAACAATGGAACCAGTGAAAGAACAAATACCCACAGTATAATGTATACAACGGATACAAAACTGAACATTAACATCTTATCGGTTCGAGGTTAAGAAAGTACATCAAAACAAATACAGCATTGCTATCTTTCTTCAAGAGCCAGCGCACTTTCATAAATCCTCAGACCAAAATCAAGGAAATTACCCCTTTAGTTACGGACTTAAACTTGTGTTGAAATTAACTTCCATACTCGCTGTATGAATGACTTAGCTGAGCTAGCACAGCGTGCTTACCTTCTTGCCTGACTGTAGTCATTTCTTCCCAAATGAAGATGTGAAACCCGATTTGGTGCAGCAGCCCGCCGGGTAAAGTTGGTGTCATAGAAACATGTCGCACTCATAGGACAATATCACAGCGTGTCAAGCATCTTCAGGTGTTTCACAACTACGATCGAGCGGTGCCCGGCTGGTGGCTCAGGGGAATTAGCCGTTTATGTTTTTCCCCCATTAATAGAAGACGGAAGGGGAACACATAGATATGAAGACAAGATAAGCCAGCGCTCTATTGCGGCCTAGCTAACCGACGTGCCTACGTGGAGGCCATGTTGGGGAGGTCGACCTTCCCGTCCAAGGCAATGCATAGACCTAATTTGTCAACCGACTTTCATGAGGTTTATTTTTTTTGTCAACGCCAAAGCACGTGCTATCAATACATACCATTTGAAAGCAAGCCCCCAATATATATATTTACCTATGACCGGTTACTCCCAATTCCCTCGTCGCAACTAATTGTATAGCGTTGAACGCAACCGTATGCAGCACAATGTGGCGGGATCCTTGTTCTTTTGGTTTGAAGACATTTCTCCTAGCTTAGCGTTACTGTACACACGCAGCTCAAAAGGAGCGTGTCGTATCTAAATATTTACATCTGTGGTCCTAACTAGCTTTAGCCCAGGTCACGTGTACATTTGTTATCCAATAGGAATCGGCGTATGCTTCACCACTGCGTGCCAACGTCCCTCATTTTTTAAAAAAGCTGAATGTTCGCGTTTTTGTCATTCATCATTGATTCAATTGGAACCACGGCTACAAAATTGGAAATGATTGTTCCCTTTGTCACCAGGGTTTGATATAATTCTGGCACATCTTTTTTGAGTCCATGTCACATTGGTGCCGCCTTCGTTTAACAAATTACCTTATATAAATAATCAAGTGTACACAAATGAGGAAAACAAATTTAAAATTGGGCGTTTTTTATTGCAAACGTTTGACTATAAATGCATTCATTTTTCACATATTTCAAAGACTATCTCACACTTAAAACAAATTCAACACATGGCTTATGTACACAAAATTATAAATTATCTGTCGAGTGTGAGGGGGAAAAAAGGCGACTAAATGGTTTGCAAAGCAGACAATTAAAAAATGAACTAAAAGGAAAGAAATGATTATGAACATGACCACAGAGTTAATACTGTAGCTTCCTGGGATTGCCTTTTTTTTTTTTTTTTTTTTTAAAGAAAGGCAGGGACCTTGTTTTTGAATGGCTCATTGGCTGACATCAGAAGAGCAGTTGAATATTTTGCCAGACACAAATATAAGAGTCACATCCTTTTGTTCTTCACTTACATGATGTTCTATTAAAAATGTCCACAGGCGCACCGATTGGGAAAGGACTGTCCTGGAATCCATCATGTCTGACACTTCAGTTTGTAGTCAGCACCTTCTTTAAGACTAGCAGGTTATTAGGGAAAAAATAAAAGTGGAACAAGAATGCATAAAGTGTGTTAGAAGGTTGTGTCCTTTCATGCACACAGCAGACACTGGGCCACCATCATCCCAGCAAACTATGCCTGCATACTGAAGCTCTAGCATGTTGGTCGGGAGAAACAGACCGAATGCCCCTCACAAAGGCAGCCGTTAAGTGAATAATGTGGAGCTTCAATATTGAGTGAAAAAATCCGAACAGTCAAGTCTTTTGTGTTTGTAGATGAGTGGAGGTAGCAGAAGTTCTGTCGTTGCACGACGCCTCATTTGATGTGAGAATCCTGGACGCCAAAAACATCCTGAACACGGAAAGCTGATGACAGGAGTGCTTCACAAAGGTGTCAAAAATACACAAGTTGGTGGCGCTAATGAAGGTTGCTAGAATATGGGAATTCCTAGAAGAAGAATCCCCCCAGGCTGCCTACTTCACTCTGCTCTTTGACAAAAATCTCAAAGTATTGATAGATGATGGTGACGGCCAGCAGGATGCCCGTGCCAGAGCCAATGGCTCCGAGGAAGTCAGCCATCACGGATAAACCGCCAATACACAGCCCGCCGAAAGCAGCTGCCGTAGGTATGTACCTAAAGAACAAAGGGAGGGCAGGATGGAAGTAAAGATTGAAATGAATACTAATGAATAAAATTCTACCATCATCTAGTAGAAATACAGTATCACAATTAGAGTAATGAATGTAATATCTGCATAGGGAGATGAAAAAAATATATACATTCACAATAGCATAGGTTATGTATATATGGAAGTGAAGCAAAAAGGTCTTTCAAATAAGATTTTACCTGTTTAGTTCATGGACCATAGAAGTCTCTCTGTGTCCCCTCATCACCATCTGTTGCTCTTTCAGCTGCTTTGCCACCTGCACGACAATGAAAGTTATTATTGTGGGTCAAGGGGACAATAAGACACAACCAGCTTGGGGAATTAACTTGGAAAGAAGTTTGGGCTTACATCTTTGGCAGAGGAGCCTGAGACTTCAATCCAGGTTTTGGAGAAAAAAGCACATGATCCAAGCATGAAGGTAATATAGATAACCGCGTGGACTGGATCGTCTAGAACTGATCCAAATGACTCAGGTGGAGAGAGGTAGTAACAAAGACCACCCACAGGATATGCCCGAGCTGGACCACCAGTTGAAGCGTCCTACAAAAACAACCATTCCGGTTAACAAACAAGAAAACACCATTTGACATTTCATCAGTGAGGTTGTATCAACATCAATTATCCATTAATGACAGAAAATCAAATGCCATACTACTGACTGAAGTACAGCAGCCATTATTGTAAAATGTAGAAGCTGGAGAATAAGAAGTGTACTTACAGACCACGTTCCGAGCAGATTGACCAAGAAATTCCCACTAAAGCGCGTGGAAAGCATCTGAGATATGACGTACAAATTGGAAACAAGCGCAGACTGCAGAATGATGGGAATGTTGGAGGTGTAGAAAAGCTTAATGGGGTAGGTGTTGTATTGGCCACGGTAGCGAGCGGACTTGATTGGCAGATCCACTCTGAATCCCTGTGAGAGGAGGCGAGCGGTGAAGACATCTTTTGACAACACTTGCATACTGCGTCATGGATGCCCATTGGGAGCTTTGCGATATGCGCACGCATGCACGCACGCACGCACACACACACGAACAACTCACTTGAAAATATATGACTACAGCAAAAACAAAGACTGTTGCAATGAGGTTCATGAGGTTGGGTAGGTTCTGTCTGTAGAAAGCCTCTCTCAGAGCACGCACTTTGTCCGTCCTGGTTGCCAGCAGATGGAAAAGAGCGATGATTGCTCCCTCAAACTCGGTGCCTGCAAACATCATTGCCAGTGTAAGTATGATTAGCAATACGATCAAATAAAAGCACACATATTCAGTACTTCTTGTATGGATTCTTACCTCGGCCAGTGTTCACAGTGGTTGGGCTGAAAGCCTTCCAGACGATCGTCTCACAGATATTGGTTGCGATGAACAGTGAGATGCCCGAGCCAAGACCATAGCCTTTTTGGAGCAACTCATCCAGCAGCAGCACAATGAGGCCGGCCACAAACAGCTATGGAGAAGACGTGCAGTGTTAACACTTCTTTTTTGCCTTCAAAACACACCTTGCCTGCAAGTAAATGTACAATTAGGGTTGGGAATCTCTGGCACGAGGCCGATTCAATACAGATCTAGATACACGGGTAGCGATTCGCTGAAAAACGGTATCTTTACGGGCGGAATGATTCAATACAATTCGATTCAGTATGGGGGCGATACAATTCTCGATTCGGTGCAGAAAAAAATTTGATAGTTAACATTTGCACGTGCTAATCTTAAAGAACCTTGACTTGACTTAACCCAATACCATAAAATGACATTTGTCTAACCTTATCTTCAAACGGTCACTGATGGTGTTAAGCGGTGTTGAAAATGGATGGATGGATTATTTTCAAACATGCACTGTAAAAGACCACTTAACCCTGAGGATTATTGCTTTATGGCACTGTAAAAAACCCAACATTTAAATATCAAATTAATTATTTAGACAGACAACAACAATACAGCAATTAATTTTGAAGATTTTTCTCTGCACAAACAATATTTAAAGAGCCATGGGTGGTCTTCCACACCATGCCATTCAAGCTAGGACCGCCACTGCACACACGCACTGCTTTTCTTTTTTTCTCTTTCTTTCTTTCTTTCTGCTGCTGGCTGAGTGCTGACTTTTTGAACTTTTAAGTCGTGACGACTAGCTTAGTTCAACTGGCGATTGTTGTCTCAGTTTCAGGACAAACCTGGCTTTGTGTGATCTCGCTAGTTTCTTTTTAGGGTCGCACATTACCAACACGAACGTCTAAGTGGGCCGCGAGCACTCGAGCAGAAGCATTAGTTTGCTGAATTACAGCCCAAGGAAATGGGCGAGATGTACCTACCTTTACCATATTGTCTGCATGTTTACAATCTGCGACGCACATTTCGCCGCCGGCCCCGGTGTCGACAGCAGATTTGAGATAAGGTACGTAACGTGACGTCGCATTCAATGTTTCCAACACCTGGGGGAATGCTACTTTGCTATCGCACGAAAGTAGGTTAACTACTGAAAAGCTATTTGATGTTGAAATAGTTACGCTACGGAGAAATGTAGTTAAACTAGGTGTGTCGCTAGTATCCAGCACTGCTGCGTTTGGTTGTAAACATAACGTTACCTGCGGAGCACAGCGCGAGACCTCTTGCGCTTGTTTTACGAGATGAAAACCATAATGCCTCAGGCAACCAATTCATAGCCTCGCCCTACAACCGACGTACCTAGGGATTACTGGCGGATTTTGTATCGATAACGGAGTCTGCTACCGATACAGTCATATCTCTCGCCTTTACAAACAGATACACAGGGCATCTGTTTATTGGTCTCAACCCTATGTACTATATGAGAAAAGCGCAAAAAGATAACTTGTATCAAAGTGAGTTAGAACTACAAAAACTCTCGATGATACATGTATCCTCATCTTTAAGTTGGTCAAACCTGAATGATGATGAGCAGACAGATTCCAGCTCCCATCTCAGAGGGGTCACCATACATCCCAGTCATTACATAAACAATAGCCTGGCCAATGGTGATGATCATTCCAAACACTAAAAGACAAGAAGAATTAGACGCCAGTCTTGACTTCAGTCACCAAGTGTCAACAGGGTAGCGTATTGTACATTTCTGTGCTCCATTGAAGAGGGCTCTGTCTTTGGGCGTGTCTCCAACTTCAATGATTTTAGCTCCAGCAAGCAGTTGCATGATCAGGCCAGAGGTAACAATAGGAGAGATGCCCAGCTCCATCAACGTCCCTGGGGAACACATGTTACACAGTGAAGCAATCATACACTTAACTACACTACAACATCATGTGGTCCATGTTAGGCTCATAACAGACAGATACCTCGATTTGAGGCCAGAATCACTCTCATCCAGTAGAATGGATCTGCAGAGTCTGATGACATGATGCCAAAGAGAGGGATCTAGAAGAAAAACATTATACTTATCCTATCAGCAAAATGGCAGTTTCAATTGGTAGTTGTGTTCAAATTCCTTTTCAGGATGACAGCTGTCTAATATTGTGATATCATACTTACAAGCATAATGAAAGTGATGACATTGTTATTAGATATAGTTTATAAAATGTTATTGTACAACCCCAATTCCAATGAAGTTGGGACGTTGTGTTAAACAAATAAAAACAGAAGACAATGATTTGCAAATCATGTTTGACCTATATTTACTTAGAACTAAGAAAAAAAGAAAAAGGGGAAACTCACTTGGCAGCAAACCAGGAAGATGAAGAGAGTGATGGCAGTCCATAGCACCTTCTCCCTAAACTGGATCTGAACCAAGATCATCATGTTTTACAACACACAGTCTGAAGAGGAGTTTACAGTTTAGCGTCTTCTAGTCGTTGACTAAACGCATACCTTTCTTTCAGGTTTTTGGATTTCTGGCAAAACTGCACAGAATGGCTTTATCACTTCCAAGAATTTGACTGAAATCAAGCAAAGGTAAACATTTCAGTAATGTCACAGATGATTTGAGCTGGTCATCTGTGAGACGTGGCAATGATTGAGGGGCGGACTTTCCGCTACGAGAAAGAATCGATGCTGACAAATGTGGAAAAACAAAAACAACATTGACATTTTCTAGCTACACATAAGAGCGACTGCATTACAATTGTTTGTTTATGGCAGCTAGTGGATGATGAACATTAAAAAAAAATTGACAATGGAACGTCGGCGGTGTTAGGCGTCGTCATCACTAACTGTCCTGTCAGTGTATTTGAATGAGTGGCTAACAAGTTAGCATTTAGATGTTCACCGACAGACCAACGGCAGCACTCCACAAACCGTGAATACGTTGTTTTATCAAACAGGTTAGACTAACCACCGTACAACCTTCCAAGCAACATGTGTAAAAAAAAATGTGGATTAATAAATAAATAAATAAATCTAAGAAACTACTGTTAGCTTGCAACAGCAGCTAACATCCTAACGTGCAGCGCTACTAAGTAATCGTTTACTAAATGAAGGGCACCAGTAAAACGCTTTCTGCGCTATTACAAAGCTGTTGTACAAAACGGCATGTTTAAGCCAAGCAACAAGAGGATACTCACTACCCATGGTGTCCCGAATGTCCACCTGATAGCTTCTGTGTTAGGACAATCTTGCGACACGCCACAGTGAGCAATCTCGGTGGACTGCCGCCGGGAGCGTGCGCGTGTACGTGCGTCAATGTGCGCGCGCGGACAGTGGGAAATGCCCAACAATACACGTCACCACTTCGCGCGAGACAAGCGTCTTAAAGACACAGTACACGCAATTGCTAATGCTGGATGGTTAAACACGTACATACTGTTCAAAAATACCATAGGTCACGTTGATAATATTGTACATACATTTATGAAGGGTCAGTTTGGTAAATACTTTCCTAAACACATCATTATCAACAATCAGCCGGGTACGGTCAACACATTTTACATTATTTAAAGACCCTGTAAAGTGAGTAGTTTTAAAATAGGCTACATTGTACATGTTTGACGAGAATTGCTGAAAACATTTGCAACGTCTGTGAACTACGTAGTATTCACTTGTGGAGATGTAGTGTTAAACCTTTTTGCACCACGCTGCATGGTGGCTGGTGACTCAGCTCAATTCAAAACAAGAGGCAGTTTGCCAGATATAATTACATATTGTGTATTTAAAGCAACCACATACCCTCCAGTATGGGGAGTGATTTGTCTCAAAATTACTTAGACAAATATATATCCGCGATTTACATGTGTTTTTCAGAAATACTGTCTACCCATGATTTACACGTGTTTTCAAATCCACAAATATATATCCCCGCTTTACAGGTTTTGTACATCCACAAATATATCCGCGATTTACATGTTTTTTAATGTTGTGTGCGCATTTATCTTGACTTATCATTTGTAAATATTGAATTCTGCTCGTGTATTGTTGAAAGTGCGTTTGTGTATCAGCGGGCACGCGCATTTATTTTTTAGACAAACATAACGCAGTTTTCAACATAGTTACACACACAAGTTGACGCACACAAACGTGTGGGAAGGCCCGTCCCTCCATCTGCTAGGCAGCAGTGTTGCTGTCTCCGTTGATGACTTGACTGCAAGTCATTTTAATAGGAATATTATATATATTTGTGTAAATAATTTTGAGACAAATCTCTCCCCATACTACACTACCTGAATGCTAACATGCAATGGGAAACCTTTGGCACACGGGCTAACAATTATCACCAATGTGGTGTTGTTATCCTTTAAGCAACGGATATCTGAATACAAACAGTGTTGCAACACATGTAGACAGGCCATAACAATAATCAGAGACATATAGCTACCCTCTGTGAAGAACGACTAATATTATTGCTGTACTGAGAAGTAAAGACAGAAGCTGCGCCCCCAGTACAATATACCAGTATGTCTGTCTTATACTGGCCCCAGGTGTCCAAGGCACGCACACGAAAATGAGGAGCACAATTGAAAGAGAAAGTTTGACAAAAACTTTAACTCTTTTTAATTGTATGTAATTACGTCATTATTGTATGTTTTTATCAAGTCTATAGAGTGCTATTTTTCTCATTCAAAAATACATAAAAAATTTTTGTGCGGGAGGCTGGAACGGATTAATGGCATTTCCATTCATTTGAATAGAGAAAGATGATTTGAGAAACGAATGTTTTGAATTACGAGCGTGGTCAAGGAACGAAGCAAACTCGTATCGCAAGGGACTACTGCATTTCATCTTGCACATGAGTCACCCCTCCCCCACTGTATAAGAGCTTGAGCATCTTCGTTCACATCAGTGGTTGTCCGGTTCAATTGCGACATGCGGCGGCGCTGGTTAGCATATCTGCCTCACAGTTCCGAGCTGCCGGGTTCAAATCTGGCCTCCCTGTGCCTGCCTGGGTTTCCTCCCACATTTCAAAAACACGCCTAGTAGGTTACTTGAAAAGACTAAATTGCCCGTAGGTGTGGATGTCAGTGCGAATGGTTGTTTGTCTATATCTTTCCTCCAATTGGGTGGTGACCAGTTCAGGGTGTACCGCGCCTCTCGCCCGAAGTCAGCTGAGATGGGCACCAGCATACCCATGACCCTAGCGAGGATAAGCGGCACAGAAAATTAATGGAATTGCAACATGCGGGTAGCTAGCTAGCTCCTGTCTGCCTATGCCCCGAAAATGCATCTTGTCTTCAGATGGTCCACTGGAGTGGCCGCTTCAGAGTGCCTCGTTATCAGCCGTGCGTGGCGCACGTCACCCAGAAAGGCGGAAGTGCGAGGAGGGCATACAAATAAAGTCAGACTTGACAGCCAGAGTGTGGACTGGGGCAACAGGCTGGCATGCCGCTTTAGGTGCCTCGTTGTTGCAACGTGGAAAAGCCCTTCAACTACCTGGTGGAATCTATCCTGCCAGAGTCTTTAAGCAGATAGATTTTCACGGCTCAAACATGTGTAGGTATAAGAAAGATGCTAGACAACTTAGCAACCACAACAATCATTCACATTTGTCAGGGTTGTTAACAATACTCTTCTCTGTGGCGTCATTTATTTACACTTTACAGTGACTTTTAAAATGTTGACTGATGAGAATGGTAAACTACAGTTACAAAGAATGTAATGTGTTAGAAAATATGATGCTGAGCGATAAAACACATTCAGCCTTGTGTGTTATATCCTCTGAGCCAGGAGACGGCAGCAGAGAACTGAAGTTGAGAAGTTCAGTGATGAGGCCAGTGCAGTCAAGGGGATGTTTCCCAATCTCTATTGAGCCAATGCAAACATTTTACATGAGACAAATCTCATGGCACTCCACCAAATAGAAATCTTAGAAAAAGTATGATTACTGAAATTATGATCTCATCTCAATTTACCCACAAATTGACTGTCTATCATATATATATATATATATATATATAATATCAGCCACTTTAATTGAACACAAAGATGATAATCACAGGAAGCCATGACTGATTCATGCATGCGCTTTAGCATACAACATTGGGAAGTTGTAATTTTGGAAGGTTGAAACATATTAGGAGTCGTACTACTAAAAAAAAACCACACAAAAAAATCCTGGTTTTATTATAATAACCTTGAGGTTTACTGTACCTTCTGCCATCTAAAGGAAAAGCATTTAATTTTTCTGCGTTCTCTGAGCGATCGGGCCAGCTCCCGAGGCAGAACCACTTTCCCGAAGGCATCTACCTACGGTGCTTCATCTCTTTAAATTGACTCTTACGCCATCCTAATTAATATTGTACAATACCATTCTATGTGATAAATGTTGCGCACTTGACATCCATTGCAGCCTGGCCATCCTGAAAGGATCTGTGGTCCCTTCTCAACGTTTCTTCTTTTCTCCCTAAATGGGGCTTTGAGTTATTCCTTTCCTAATTGGGTGGTTTAGATCAAGGGATATTGTCAATCTTTGTCAGATGCGGGCCTGTGACGCCTTTTGAGACTCTTTTGTGATGAAGGGCGATACAGTATAAATAAACTGGACTATACGTCAGTGGCATAGATGAACACAGATTCATATTTAATTAATAAATACGTTTCCAGACAAATTTAAGAGCAATTGGGTAATTTCCTGTGGCACCCCTGATGATCTTTCATGGCACACAAGTATGCCATGGCTCCCTGTTTGGGAATCACTGAAGTAGGATATGTACACTTGCAAACCTGGAGGTACAAATGTGCCCAAGTAATCCATCAATCCATTAATGCACAGTCTGTCTATATCTTTGTAGGTTTAGCTACTTCATCCACCAAATGTTACACAGATCAACGATTGCGCCTCCTTATTATTGCCATCTAACTATACTGTTCCAAAAGCATAATGCAGGACTAGGCACAAAGGCAAGTCCAAGCAACACTTGAGCAAGACACCGATACCCCGAAATGCTCTCCGGGCGCTTCAGCTGCCCCCTGCCCCCTGCTCCAGTGTGTTCCACTAACATGTGTATGTGTTCACTGTGATGGGTTAAATGCAGAGAACAAATTTCGTGTGGGTGCATGCATGCATGTTCATGACAATAAAAGATGATTCTTCTAAAAAAAAGTGATGATTATCACAGTTTCTCTTACACAAGTCAATACAGGAATGTGTTCATTCACAATGACATCAACACACTTCAATTCATCCCACACCTGTTGAAATGTGTTCATTTAAATCAGAACATTTACTTGCTTAACAACAAAACCTGTCAGTGATGGAATTCAAAACAAAGCTGGTGAAGTATGACTCTCATAATTCAGGAATACAATGACAAAGGCAATGCCCTGTCTTTTTGATAACTTCCGGGTACCAGAGTATAACAGACAGGCTGAGAGATAAAGATTTTATCTTTTGACAACAAAGGTTCACAGTGATCAGGAAACAGTTCTGCAGAAATCTGTATAGATTCTTGATGTTCCATACGTCTTCTAAGAAGTTATTATCATTACAACAGAAGTTTTGATTATTACAACATTTTAATTGCTTTACTTGCCATTTTTAATCTGGGGTGGACTCTACCATTCACCTAACAGTCAAATGCAAGTGAAAATTATTTTCTCATTATGCAACTATATCTAAACTCAATGTTATTTCAAGTGCACTTAAAAAAAAAAACAATAACTGCAACTGTATCAAATTGCTGTACATGTGAAAGTCATTAAACATACAATACAGCCATTTTCTGAGCCGCTTATCCTCACAAGGGTAGTGGGAGTGCTGGAGCCTATCCCAGCTATCATTGGCCAGGAGGCGGGGTACACCCTGAACTGGTTGCCAGCCAATCGCAGGGGACATAGAAAAAAACAATCATTCGCACTCACATTCACGCCTATGGGCAATTTAGAGTCTTCAATTAACCTACCATGCATGTTTTTGGGATGTGGGAGGAAACCGGAGTGCCCGGAGAAAAACCACAAACCCAGCCTATCCAAGCTGACTTTGAAGCGGGGCAAATACTGTAGAGATGAACAACAATTCATACGTTCATTCACACTAATGGTCAATTTAGAGTCTTCCATTAAACAAACATGCATGTTTGGGGGATTTGGGAGGAAGACGGTGTACCCAGAAAAAACCCACACAACCACAGTGAGAACATGAAAACTCATACAGGAAGGCCAGAGCCAAGATTTGAAACCCAAACGTTAGAACTGTGAGGCAGACATACTACCCACAAGGGGGGGAAACTTGCAATTTGAATTTAAAATATATCTTTTGTGACACCAGTCCTGGAACCTTTCTGAGATGATGAGATGCAACCCATCTACAATAATTAAAAAGGGGATGTTTTTACCAAACCATCCTGCCAACAAAACTGACTACAAAACAACCATGGGTGTTGACCTTCACGGGAAGGAGTGTGGCGTCGCGGCATGTAGGAAGTTGAAAAATGTGCAATGATTTAATGCAGCCATTTTTGAAACCACCACAGAACTAAAACAAGCTCAGTTCATGGAAGAAATCACTGTGAGTGACAAGCCACAATGTAACCCTCATGTCAACTGTCCTTAAATGGAACGTAGCCGTAGAGTTTAATCTAGATAATTGCAGACGCTCTCCCACTCGTCCCCACCTTCTGTTGGACTACCCGGTTATTTTTAGCGGCTCCATTCAGATGGGTTCTGCGGGACAAACGAACATGCACGCACTGTCATGTGGATAAAAATGTATTCCCCCTACAGCCTTTTCTGTGGTTTCTATTTCGCAACACAACACACATCATAATCATCATCAACATCATCACCAGGCCTTCACACGCATACACACCCACTCACCTCTGTGGTGCACATTTGCGTTGCTGCACCTGATAAAGTAGGCCAGCAGTTGCTGGGAAATGTCACCATGGCACATTTCAGTGTTATTCTTATGTTTCTCCTGTCAAGACAGCACAGATATGTCAGATTGAAGTGAAGAGTGAATTAATGTTCATGTAACGTCCATCTGGCAGAGAAATCCACTGGATTTTCTTCAACATACAACATTGGGAGGTTGTAAATTTGCAAGAAAAGTCCTAATATTGCACAAGAAATCCAGTTTCCATTATAATAATCTTGAATTCATGAAAAGGATGAGAATTCAACTTTATTTTATGAGAATTCAACTAATATTATGAGGGAAAAGTATATTTTGAGAACAATAAAGTATTTTTAGAATGACAATAACGTTGTAATCGTAGTGGCTTACACTCATACCTGTGTTAAGATGAGGATGTTGACAATTTGCCTCTTCGCTTTATGTTTTTTTTTAATCATTAAGAAGTGTTTTTAACAATTATTTAATGACAAAAACCAACAAATACAGCATATGGCAGATTTCTAGAAAAAGAAAGAAAAAGTGGGTGCTGCGAATTTTGACAGTATGTGTAGAATAAATAGGCAAGACCCATGTATGTAAAATCTGAAAATTTAGATGAAAAAAAAAATAGCAATGGTGCATGCTTGATATGAAAATAGCTGCAAGGTAGGAACAGTTTTCACATTTTTCAAATCCTAATTTGTTTCTTTCATCAGCTGTCATTTGAACTGTGGTGATCATTTCGCCTCCATCTGTTCATACCCATTTCATTGCCTAGTTTAATGTTGCTAGACAGGTTGTGACATCCCATTCTTTGTCCTTACATGTTTGTCAATTAAGAGTTGGGTTAGGCTCTTTGGATACCCGTGACTGCATCTGATCATTTGTCCACCAGATCAACGTGGTTACGAGGCTCTAAACAACAATTAGATAAGTATTTCCACAACCTTTGAACTGTGATGACTGTCATCGCATTTACGCGCACAGAACCATGTGTGCACTGCTGGCCCACCCACAGTACACATTTACATAGATATTTGTGTCCTTTGATCCTTGTGAAAGTGTTGACATAATGGTGTAGCGAAGACTTAACTTTCGCAAACAAAAAGTCGCTAATGTTCATGTGAATAAATGCAAAGGCAAGCCGTCAACTCATAAAGGTACAAAAAAAATTGAAAGCGTGTTGTCAGATAGTATATTTTTATTGATGCGAAACATTCCAATCTAAAAATTAGCATGTTGCTACAACCAGAAAACCAAAACACCTGCAGTTTTGATAAAATATGCAAAAGATCCATCTGCAGATACAAGGTACATTGACATTAAACGTGACCCTTACTTATAGGAACTCCATCCATCCATCCATCCATTTTCTGAGCCGCTTCTCCTCACTAGGGTCGCGGGCGTGCTGGAGCCTATCCCAGCTGTCATCGGGCAGGAGGCGGGGTACACCCTGAACTGGTTGCCAGCCAATCGCAGGGCACATAGGAACAAACAACCATTTGCACTCACAGTCATGCCTACGGGCAATTTAGAGTCTCCAATTCAGGCATGTTTTTCGGGATGTGGGAGGAAACCGGAGTGCCCGGAGAAAACCCACGCAGGCACGGGGAGAACATGCAAACTCCACACAGGCGGGGCCGGGGATTGAACCCAGACTCAGAACTGTGAGGCTGATGCTCTAACCAGTCGGCCACCGTGCCGCCCTTATAGGAACTCATCTGAGCCAATGTGAAATCAATAATGTGCCGTTGTGCCTTCCTATATGAGTTTAAGTTTAAGGGCCCTTAATCCGTTCCAGCCTCCCCCTAACAAAACAACAATAGTAATAACTAGGGGTGTAATGATTCATTATAGCAATGATTTGATTCGTATCACAATTTGTGGTTGCCGATTTGATTCAGGGACGATATTGGTTCATTTAGAATGATACGATCCAAAACGATTCAGTGGCTGGAAATCGATTCAGTAACTTTTTAGCCAAAAATTCCTCCAGTGTTACTGTGAAGAAAATAACTGCATACTGGACAGTGCAGGTGAAATTTCTTGGATGTTTGTTGGGAATCGGGTAAAAACTAATTATGGTCATTAAATATAAATATTTTCCTGATGTACCTTCCTTTTATGTGTCTTATTGTGTATCGTACTGTATCTGTTTTCTAATGGACTATGAATCTGCTTCGTAAAAGTTGACTGATTGTATTTCTTTGCAATTAACAAAGGGGAAAACAACAACTTATTGTTATTTATATTATTTCGGCTATGATTTTACCTGTTGGGCCAATTTTTTCCGAGAAAACAGATGTTTAATTGGTGTTAGAATTATGAGGAGGTCCTTGGAAAAATGTGTCCAGTGTAAGGAGTCTCTAGCTGGACCCAGTTTGAGAATCCCTGTTCTAAACAATGAAATGCCAATGGCAAAATGGAGGCAGCCCGGTGGACGACTGGTTAGAGCGTCTGCCTCACAGTTCTGAGAACCCGGGTTCAATCCCCGGCGCCGCCTGTGTGGAGTTTGCATGTTCTCCCCGTGCCTGCGTGGGTTTTCTCCGGGCACTCTGGTTTCCTCCCACATCCCAAAAACATGCATGGTAGGTTAATTGAAGACTCTAAATTGCCCGTAGGTATGAATGTGAGTGTGGATGGTAGTTTGTTTGTATCTGCCCTGCGATTGGCTGGCAACCAGTTCAGGGTGTACCCCGCTTCCTGCCCAATGATAGCTGGGATAGGCTGCAGCACTCCCGCGACCCTTGTGAGGATAAGCGCCTCAGAAAATGGATGGATGGATGGATGGATGGATGGGTGGGTGGCTAAAATGAAGCACTGTGAGGTTTTCATGAGGAAAATATTTTAGGAATTGTGTTAATAATACATAGAGAGATAAATAAATGAACAAACCTGCTCTGTATAGCACAAACGTGAGCCTGAAACATTCTCGCTAGCCTCCTCCTCATCTGCCATCCACCAGACAGAAAAACAACACGCACGCACGCACACACACACACACGCACACGCTGTGGTATGTCGTCCAACCACTAGGGGCACTACGGAAAGGAGTGACTAGATTTGGGGCGTATAAAAGGAAACAAAGAAGGAAAGTGATGACGAAGAAAAAAGTAGCCTTGACAGAGCTTACTGCCGTGTGCTAATTGAAAAATCAAGCCAAGTAAGAGGAATTACAAGCGTTTTTCTTGGAAATACAACACATACACACCTCCATATAAAGACTGCCAGTGCGTTTTCCCCCACTATCGATAAAATCGATTGATTACTTTTTAAAACAAATCGACATATTTACATCCGGAAAGCTAACTTGCCAAACACAGATCGATCCAGTTGGATCTTACGAATATAAAGCGATACATTGATATAATGAATGAATCATTACACCGCTAGTAATAACATAATTAAATAGAATGTAAATAATTAAGCAGTGTGTGCATCATGATTAATTCTTTGTGACTCCTTCTGGTGTGTGCCACTTGACCACGGGGGAATAGTATAATAAAGTAATGGAAAAACAAACCAAGGTGACTTTCACAACTACTTGTGACTCAAGTAAACTGCAGTAGCATTTTCGCAGAGTATAAAGAACATAGACCTGTGGTTATTGTTATATTGTCTGTCTACATGTGTTACTACAGCTTGTGTTCAAATAGCTATTTTTTAAAGTGTTATAACACCGCCACATAAATACTATTCGTTAGCCCGTCTGTCTATGGCAATTCCCATCATGTGTTAGCATGATTAAAATGATTAAAATACAAAGAACAACTTGTACAGCTTGTGGTGACGCTTATGAAGTAGCCACTGTGGATACGTGTGTGCAAACTACCATGTTTGTACTTGTGCGTCATAAACTAAGTGATATTACTGTAATCACAAAGTCACTTACATCATGGGTACAAAAAACCACTTGTACAGCTTGTGGTGACGCTTATGAAGTAGACACTGTTGATACGTGTGTGCAAACTACCACGTTTATACTTGTGCGTCATAAACTAAGTGATATTACTGTAATCACAAAGTCACTTACGCCATGGGCCGCACCATGCAGTGTGCAATTAAGGTCAGCCTGGCAGTGTCTTGCATAAAGGCCAAGATCCAGCGGCACCAAATCTGATCACATTTCAGGAAATCTGTCAGATTACAGTTAATGAAGAGGCCAATTAGAACAGCAAAGGCATTTGGAACACTTTTTAGCTGACGGATGAGTTTGTCCTCCAGTATCACTGTAACATCCAGAATGTCTGTGAGCATGTCGCCATCCTCAGCTTCTCCGTTCATGAAGAGTAGGCCTACATCGACGCCTCTTGCTCTTTCCTACTCCGGATCAGAAGCCTGAAGACAGAAGGTGAAAACACAAGAATCAGGTATCCACATTGAAAGATTCTAGTCAGAATCATCTTTATTTGCCAAGTATGTCCAAAAAAAACACACAAGGAATTTGTCTCCGGTAGTTGGAGCCGCTCTAGTACGACAACAGACAGTCAATAGACAGAGAACACTTTTGAGACATAAAGACATTGACAAAAAAAAAAACTGTCACTGAGCAATAAAGGGTTGCTAGTTGTCTGGTAATGCCGGTACATTTTTTTTTTTTTTTGACAATTGTGCAAAAGATGCAGAGTCCTCTAGCACTTAGAGCAGTTCGAATGACTAATATTGCAACAGTCCGGTGCAATGACCATTGTGCAAAGGGCGGCGAGACTTCAAGGAGTGTATGCAGTTTAAAGTGACTAGTAGCGCGATAATCTGGGACAATGTTGATTGTGCAAATGTTGCAGATACTCCTCAATCAGTGTGCAAATGGAGCAGATGCTACTTTGGCATGAGTGGCCAGTATTGGTAAACAACAGATATGCAAATAGTGCAGCGTGGCAAGACTACTACAGTGAGTGCACGAGTAATACATAATTGGCCCCACAGAAATGTGACAACGAACTCAAGTCCAAAAATTGCCAGCATGTTGCAATGGAATTGTAGGTTAGGTGTTTAAGAAGTTGATCGCAAGAGGGAAGAAGCTGTTGGAATGTCCGCTAGTTCTAGTTTGCATTGATCGGTAGCACCTACCTGAGGGAAGGAGCCGGAAGAGCTGGTGACCGGGATGTGGAGGGTCCGAGAGGATTTTGCACGCTCTTGTCTTAGTTCTGGCAGCATGCAAGTCCTCAAGGGTGGGTAGGGGGGTACCGACAATCCTTTCAGCAGTTTTGATTGTCCGTTGCAGTCGGAGTTTGTCCTTTTTTGTAGCAGCACCAAACCAGACTGTGATGGAAGAACACAGGACTGATTCGATGACCGCTGTGTAGATCTGACTCAGCAGCTCCTGTGGCAGGCCGTGCTTTCTCAGAAGCCGCAGGAAGTACGTCCTCTGCTGGGCCTCTTTGAGGACGGAGTTGATGTTGGTCGCCCACTTCAGGTCCTGAGAGACTGTAATTCCCAGGAACTTGAAGGTCTCGACGCTTGACACAAGGCAGCTGGACAACGTGAGGTGCAGCTGTGGCGAAGGATGCCTCCTGAAGTCCACGATCATCTCTACAGTCTTGAGCGTGTTCAGCTCCAGGTTGTGTCGGCCGCATCACAACTCCAGCCGCTCCACTTCCTGTCGATATGCAGACTCGTCACCATCCTTGATGAGCCCACCCTGCGGAGAAAACTCATTTCGGCCGCTTGTATCCGGGATCTTGTTCTTTCGGTCATGACCCACAGCTCGTGACCATAGAGCCAGCTTCTGTAGCCAGGGATCGGATCGCCAAGGTCCCTGCCTTCAGCCACCACCCAGCTCGCATTGCACACGACCCCCATGGCCCCTCCAACAGGTGGTGAGCCCATGGGAAGGGGGACCCACGTTACCCTTTCGGGCTGTGCCCGGTCGGGCCCCATGGGTGCAGGCCCGGCCGCCAGGCACTCGCCCTCGAGCCCCACCTCCATGCCCGGCTCCAGAGGGGGCCCCCGGTGTCCGGGCAAGGGAAACCTGAGCCCATTGTTTGTCATCATCATAAGGGGTCTTTGAGCTGTGCTTTGTCTGGTCCCTCACCTAGGACCTGTTAGCTATGGGTGACCCTGCCAGGGGTATAAAGCCCCAGACAACTTAGATCCTAGGATCATTGGGACACACAAACCCCTCCACCACGATAAGGTGACGGCTCAAGGAGGCGGATATCAAAATGCCCTTGCTGAATGAGATAGTTAGCTAATAGGCTATATAACTTACAGGGAGCTAACAAGTAATTAGGTTTAATAACTTAAGGAACCTGGTTTGGCAACCATTTTAACATTGCATAGAATGACAAACCGCACCTTTATAAGTTACAATAATCTTTACTTACCTCCTTATGTCGACTCCTGATACTTCGTCTGTGCCTCTTTGTAAAAGAAAATGGCCTCCTTTCCAGGGGACAGTCTTGACCGGTCTCGACATGTTGGCTTGTGTGGGTTGTCCCGGGGAGTTTTGCAGGGGCTACTCATTTTTAATTGAGTCAACTCAGCAATCTGAATTACCTGGACTGCTCTGATTTAACTGATGAGTTGACAATATTAGAACTTAATATTTCAAGTTGAGCCAATGATTTAGGTACTTTTCGTTGGACTGATTCAGAAAAATGAGTTCAGGTAACAAAAACCCAAACTAATTTTTACAGTATATGTCATTTCTGTGTTTGTCGAACCTTTCGCTTGCATTTGTTTCATGTGTTCGTGCGTTTTTGGTTTTGCGTCATTCCGGTGTTTGCAGCTCGTTTGCCTCTATCAGCTGCTGTATAAAACACACGTGAACAGTTTTAAATAAATGTTTTTGCCTACAATGGTCCTTTCACATCATGCACTGTAATTAAACAGGGTTTAATTAAAGTAGGTTTGTCCCTGTTTCAGGCAGTTGAAAGAACTCTGTTACAAATGACACTATATGCTCATGAAAGACTGACAATGCATTCCACTCCATCACATCATACCATATGTACTGTACTTCTTCCAGTGCTGGAAAACCAGTCCATAGATTAGGGTACAATAGCGATTACATTGAACGTTTTTTTTTAAAGGTTAAAGTTTGTTGATGTTATGTGTGTGCTGCCTTCTAATACTTCCTGCTTTAGCTGGATGCAGGCATTCAGGTTTTTCATGTTGTTGTGTAATCCAAAACCTTTGCACAATCCAGTCTGCGACATCGCTGCAGGTTGGAATCTTATTGTTGTGGGTGTATTTTGCACTTAGACATCCACTGCGAGACGTTTCTTATAATACGTGCTTAAATACAATTAAGCCTGCCTTATTAAAAACAACTTATTTTTACGAAATATACTGCATGACTACATTTTCTTTCATGCAGGAAAACATCAGCTGAATACTCACGTGGTGACAGCAATCTACTAATTTCATTACACTCACACACAAATTCCTTCACAAAAACAACCACACAATAGAAAACCCCTTACCACAAATGAATGCCTTTATTTTCCAAGACATCGCTAACACACAGGTACACATGCGAGCTTATCAGCTCTCATAATAACAAAATAAATTCAGTATAAGAAAAAAACCATTTCAGAGTGGTTATTTGGAATGTGATTTGTTTCCATTTTCAACAACCATTTCCAATAAATAGTCTCTTAGTAGCTAGTGATTTTAAATCAGTCAATTCTCTTCAAGTCCACTTTTAAGGAATGAATAGGAGAAAGTCCAACAAAAACCACATTGGTGATTAAAAAAAAGTTTACATTTTCTTGTAATATCTTTTGTTTACAGGAAATAAAAGAGACGGAACTGTGGGGGGAAAAAAGGCAAACCCCTTCTTCTGTTCCTAAATAATCTTGTCAGTCCTGTATTAAAAGTCCCCCCAAGTGCCTGATTGGACACACAGAGCACGTTACTTACAAACACCAACATAAACACAAAATGTCCTTATCAGGAGCTCACGTTGTTGTTTGCTACAAGGCTGCTGACCTAGCCAGCCAAGGTCAGCCCTTTAAGTCCCTCCCCCAGTATTATGTGCTATACTCTTAGGGACTGGCAGTTGTAACTGCACTCCCCTAAAAACACCAAATAAACTCACGCCACAGGTAAAGCACCATGTCAGACTCTTTTATACTACAGTAAACTTGCATTTCAACCATCTAGCTCACAAGTTCTCTCGCAGAGAGAATGCACAATTAAGAAACCTGTGTGTACCGCAGGGTGAGTGTCCTACGATGCTACGAGTCTGTGTCTGTTGCGAGACCTCCGTTACATTCCTCCTACTGTGTGCGCTAAATAAAAGGAGCAGTCTCAATGAGGAAAAAGTGCAACTAAGAGCTCAGGCAGCCCTGTCCTCTGGCAGGTGAGAGAGAGCGCAGGACCCACCGCGCACCCTTATCCCGCCTGACGGCGAGGAGTCCGAGGTTCCCTCCAAGCAGGCGGGGAGGGTCAGACCTCCATGCGGACGCACCTCGGAGAAGCGGGGTGTCGACTCATCGACCTCATTCCCCAGGCTTAAAATTCAGAACATGAGGGCTCTGGTGCAAGCCTCAGTCAGTGCTGTGATCCTCCAGCTGGGAGATGATTGTGACCAGATTCTGGAGCCCGAAGATGAAACCGCTGTCCTGGCCCTCATGCACAACGCTGTCCTCGCCGTAGTGGCGGCAAGTCGTGTGAGCAAAGTCAATCATGCGCACGTCCACCGTGGGGCTGCTGGACTCCACTGTGCTGTGGGCGGAGCGACCACTGCTACCGTTGCCGCTCCCTCCGGTTCCGCCAGCGCTGCAGCCTGCAGAAGACGAACGAGGGAACCCAAAGGCCCCTTCTTCTTCCTCCTCATCAGACAACTCATCTTCATCCCCCTCCTCTCCACCGCGGTGTCTGGGTCGAGAGAGCGTTCTGGGAGGATCTCCGTCGTAGATGATGAGCAGGGAGCTGGAGTAGAATCGGTAGGACTCGCAGGACTCCAGAGCAGCTTGCATTTCGCGGAGACGTCGCAGCACTGGGGACAGCAGCTCACGCCGCAGGCGACGCCCGTCGTGGAAAAAGCGGTAAAGGGCCTCCTTGAAGCCTGCGAAGGTCAGCTTTCGGCCGTGGTACTTATTCATGAACATGAGCTGGCCAGAATCTGACTGGTACACCTATGGAGGTCAGAGTGAAAAATGAGCACAACAGCAGAACCACAGTCCAGTGGTGGCTCTAGAGTTAAATTCATTGTGTGATCAAGCTCATCTCTCTAAATCAATTTAGTCATATCAATTGAATTTTTTCAATTGAAATGTCATTAATCCACTCCAGCCCCAAAACCCAATTTTTTTTCCCCCATCTTGTCTTTTTAAGAAAGAAAAATAGTGCTATTGTATAAAAACACGAGAAAAAGTTTTTTATTTTTTAAAGTGTAAATACTGGACGTACTGTAGTATTCGTGTGTTGATGTGTACCTAAAGGGTGTGGCCTAGTGAGTGATGTCAGGAACTGGATTCGGTTGGTCAGTATGTGTGTGTGTGTGTGTGAATTGTGATCAACAGTGCTCCTTGCAAGTGTTCTCATTTTATATGTGTGTTTGAGTTTTTGTCCCGTTCAACAAACGGCTGAAAGCTCATTGGTGATTGTGGCTCTCCTTGCAAGTTGGGGCACTCATAAGTCAAGGTACCGCTGTATATAACCATAACTAGAGCAGTGATAGGAGGGTTCCTCTGGTCTAGACTTTACCTGCATGCCGCAGAGTCGCACTCCTATGGAGGCCGATGTGCTTTGTTGACACTTGCGGATCTGATTGGCTTTCTTCTCCTCTGAAGCGTCATCGCCATGTTGGCGGGTGCCCATCTTCAAGTCCAAGACACATGGTACTGTGTAACGCCACGTTAGGTTCTCCAAAAGGATGAACTCTGTAGAAGTGAATCAAGGAATGCACAGCAACACCAGACAAATACATGTGCTTATTATGTCCAGAGACAAGTGTCGCGTGTTCCAAGATGACAGCTACATGAAAGGATACTGTATTGGTTCCGGTGCTTTGCATTGTCCTTCATCCTCTGTAAATGCTGCTGATGACATTTGAGACTCCAGGGATTGTGTTTAATCTGCGGCACCATGTTGCCTTTCTCGAGGCTTAAGTACAGGACCTCTGCCTGCTGTTGCGCCTGCACATCGTCACGGTAGCTACAAAAAAAAACATGGACATAAAAAAGGTCAGCGTTTACGTCATAAAATAGTTTCCCCTTTAGACGTCCGGCATGGCAACTTTACCTCATGATATTGTCGTCTTTACGGCTCTGTCGAGCTCTTTCTTTGCTGAAGTTGTCATTCTCTAAGTGCAAAGGGGACTGCTTTTTGTTGCTCCACTTTAACATCTTGCTCTTGGGCTCACAGTCCATCGAGGGGTCCTTATTTTCCAAGTCTCCCGATTCGCTATGAAGAGGGTAAGCAATGAGGCACAGGTTCCCTCCCTCGTCCTCTTCGAAACTGACCGACACTACACCTGTGAAAAAAGAGGATCGTTTAAACATAACTACAACCACGAGTCTGCTTAACAAGAAATGGAAAACAACAATGTAGCTATACCACAGGACAGCTTAGAGTTACATGTATGCCATTATGCAAGGTAATGACAATGCAATTTCCATCTTCCAAAGGAAGTTGCTCAACAAAGGAAAACAAACATGACCAAACAAAAATACAAACAAATAACTGTAAATCCTGGGTATGATACAATACCCATAGTATTAAAGAACATTCAAAGCAATTACCACACACACACCAGTTATGCAAAAATTTAAATGTGAATGTGTGTGAATACACAAGCTCAGTTAATGAAAACACAGACAAGGCAGATTTTGTTTCCCCATTTAAAGCAGCACATTTATTCAAAAACTCCAAATCAAACAGACAACAATTGCAGAGTGAGCAAGAATACAGCTCATACATTTATTAGACAATACATACATACTTTTAGCATTTGGTAAATTACTGATAGTCCATAGTGCACACAGCCCCAACTAAGTAACTGAGACAAAGCTTTTATACTTTGATAAAGTTACTTGGTTTGCACAAACACTTGATCTGCAGTGAATGTAAACCAAAGAATTATTTTTTCTTACATATGCTAATGTACCCAGAGAGGGTCCTGTGAAAGGTTAGGGCTGTTTCGCACAGAATAAACACCACGGCTGTTGATGTAGAGGAAACACAGACGGGATGTGGTCAATACGCTGACAGAAATATGGACGTTATGTCCTAGTCAAAGATCAAAACACTTTTTCACAAGACTGACTGTATTACAAAACTAAATGAATTCTCCTAAGACTGTGTTGTGTTTTGAGCGAGTCTACGTGTTAATTCTGCGGGCCTGAGGACCCAGCGGCCACGCCGCTTCCCAAGCGTGAAGCATGTCTGACGTCATCTGTGCTGACATCAGCATCCTTAGGCCCTTAACGCCTTCTTGCCAGTGTGGCCTGATGGAGACCTGCACAGTCATCGCACCAGAAGCAGCCAGTGTGGGAACTTGTGACTCAACTCCTTATTCTCATTAAATGAATAAAAAGGCAGAGGTGAGAAATGGAGTACACATTTGTCCCTGGGACCTTTACGTGGCCAGGTATACACTTTAAGACAAGTGACTTGGAGTTATAAAAGTAAATATGTCAAACACCTTTAAAAGCTATATGAAAATGTTTGACAGTTGTAATGTCTTAGTCCTAGAAGTCTGCTCAGACACTTCGTACTGGGTCTTTTTTTAGTACCAAGCTGCATTTCTGAGGAGTCAAATAACAGGGAAGTCTTACCTCCTTAACAGATGCCTTTAGACATGCGGTTCAGTATGTACTAAATCATTAGTCTAATGGGGTAATCTGAGTGTTTATGTAGCCCACAGTATCTATACTACAATAAAAAGTTGTACGGGAGTTTATATTTTCCCCTATGGCGAATTAACTAATCTTGGACTTGTTAGTGGTTACATTTAATATTAAATTCACCTGATACTTCACCGATTACAAACAATAAACACTATCTTCCTGTGACAAGCCAGATTTGAGTAGGTTTGAGGCCTTCATATGCAAGATGACATCATGGTCGCTTTACCATGGTCCGTCCGGACTGAGGTCTTCCCATCTGTGGTGAGCTGCCAGGGATAGAAAGCCATTCTCTGCTGGCCTAGACATATCTGAAGCACTGACCTTACTTTTAATATTTGTTCCATCATATTGTATTTTATGTATTCTGAACATTCTCTTCCTTTCAAGAGTCTCCCCACGGCCTTCAGAATGATGTAACAAAAAACTCTATTAGCAATAGGACTGTTTCCGTCACCAGTCCAATTTAAAATTCACCTCAGCATTTTTCAGTCCTCAGATTAGTCAGTGAAAAACTTGTTAGTCAAATTGCACTAGTAAAATACATCTGTAGTTATCTGCACAAATGAATAGTAATCCATACATCGAACAAACTTGATTTTCGGCCAAGTTATTAGATCAAGACCGATTCTGAACTGTTCCAGATGACGTATATGGCAAAGTTGCTGTTGTATTGCGTTTCTCTCTATTATATATGGCTTCTAACTGTAAATGGTGATAGCGGTGCTATCAAGAGATGGATTAGGTCTGGAATGAAGGCCCAGGTAGCAAATTCAAGGCCCGCCACTGCTTTCCCCATCTATAGACAACACGACCGAGGCCTTACCATCTGCAGAAAACATTTTGTAGCATGTTGTCTGATTGTCACAATCTGTTCCACCGCAAACTACTCAAGCGAACATCCATCCACGTGCAAGTGCAGCCTACAGAGCGTTACGTAATGCTTAGCATACACATGAGAAACATGCGAGCTAGCTTGTCACCGCCATGACAGACGACGTGTTCCCTTTTTGGTCACTCAGCTCCGGGAGACGGTTCTTACCTTTATACTGAGGGGTGAATTTCCTCATTTCGGCCGGGAGGCTCTTGTAAAACTGGTGCTCGCGGGGAATGAGCGGCTTGCAGATGGTCTGCTCCCCGAATCGCAGCACGCAGGAGTGGCCCCCCACCTGGTGCACGAAGGGTTCAAGCATGACCCCTTTCCCCGAATAGGGAGTCCCGTCCGCTTGCATGAGGGCTTCCAGAGCGGGACTCATCCTCACTCCGCATCGGACAGCTAAGTGTGGTGGACCCACGTCGCACGCAAGGCAAGAGGCTCGGGCACTCGTCTGGCTCCCTATCCTGGACTTGTTTCCTACTTAGTCCGCAGGGGGCACTGCAGGTTGCCTGCTTCGAGCAAGGCTGGTGGAAAAAAAAACAAAAAAAAAAACAAAGGTTGAGCAGGAAGGACGGAGGCAAGAAATTCCTTTATTCCCTTCGCGTCAGCTGCACTGGGAAGGTGTATTACTCTCTTCTGCAGAACTACATAGTCTCCGCCATTAATTTTGTGTCATCAAACGCTGCGTGTTCGTCACTAAAGGCTTACAAAAACGTATTCGCTTGACGTGGACGTTTACTATGGCTGTACTGTGGCTCAACTGACGCACGACCCAATGTCCCTGCCTGGTAAAGATCAGGCAGTCCCGCCCCTAAGCGAGAATCAGCCAATCACGGAGGCGCCGTTGTCGCTGGGAGGAGACAAGGCATCTAGCAGAGGATCACGCAAACAAAGGGGGAGAGAGAGAAAACAGGGGGAGGGGAGAACAGGAAAAATACTAGACACAAAAACACAACACTTACTGAAGGCCTTTTTTTGGGCTGTTTACTCAGGTTGCAGGTTCTTCGCTTTCGTTGCCCCGGAGACAACCTGAAGCTTGCATATAAGGTTTGCATTTGTTCTCGAAATGTTAATTTAATGTAAAACAAACACGAGAAGGACATCTAAAGTACATAGCAGGTTTAGAGGTTTTGCATGAATGTAATACAGTACAGGTGCAATACAGATACATGTAATCATAATCCAAAAATATCAGTGGTGCATTTGGCACCTGGGCCTGCAGTGGAGTCTTATCCAACTTGATCCACCTCTTAATACCACCACTTGCTTCTCACAGTTATAGAAATCATAAATATAATTTACAATATAAAAACATGCAACTGCCACGTATCATCTTGAGCAGTTCAGAATTAATATTCATCTAATACCATGCGACCTGAGAGCAGAATGTCGCTTTAGTGATCTTTTGAAAACTCAGCCGTTTCTGGACCCATCTAACGCCTCAAATTTAATTGTAATTATTATCCATCCATCCATTTTCTGAGCCACTTCTCCTCACTAGGGTCGCAGGCGTGCTGGAGCCTATCCCAGCTGTCATCGGGCAGGAAGCGGGGTACACCCTGAACTGGTTGCCAGCCAATCGCAGGGCACATACAAACAAACAACCATTCGCACTCACAGTCACACCTATGGGCAATTTAGAGTCTCCAATTAATGCATGTTTTGGGATGTGGGAGGAAACCGGAGTGCCCAGAGAAAACCCACGCAGGCACGGGGAGAACATGCAAACTACACACAGGTGGGGCCGGGGATTGAATCCGGGTCCTCAGAACTGTGAGGCTGACGCTCTAACCAGTCGCCCACCGTGCCGCTAAATGAATCATCTGTCTTATATTTTTAATTGATTATACATTCCCCAAAAATACAACACCAAGCTGTAAGGCAACCGGCGGTGAGTGGGAAGCAGGTCCGATCCTTGTTCCTCCAAAGGTTCTTCGCTTGAGGAACAAGGCCGACTGAGGAGTAGTCTAAGGAGGCCAGCCGAGCCACTATCTTCCTGGTAATCTTTTGTTGCGTGAGCTGCGGCTGTTTATTTGCGCAACAACGCGAGGTGGCAGGTCCACGAGCTGGGGCAGGGACTCAAATGAGGCTTGATTCTAATCTTGCTAACATTTTGAAAGCTTAGAAAATGTGAGCAGATTGCTACAGATGTGTTTTGATGTTCGCAGTTGGCTGGAACAAGTTTTGCTCTGACCAAACAATCCAATCATCCATCCATTTTCTGAGCCGCTTCTCACTAGTGTCGCGGGCGTGCTGGAGCCTATCCCAGCTATCATCGGGCAGGAGGCGGGGTACACCCTGAACTGGGTGCCAGCCAATCGCAGGGCACATACAAACAAACAACCATTCACACTCACATTCACACCTACGGGCAATTTAGAGTTGTCAATTAACCTACCATGCATGTTTTTGGGATGTGGGAAGAAACCGGAGTGCCCGGAGACAACCCATGCAGGCATGGGGAGAACATGCAAACCCCACACAGGCGGGGCCGGGGATTGAACCCCGGACCTCAGAACTGTGAGGCAGACGCTCTTACCAGTCGGTCACCGTGCCGCCTGACCAAACAATCAGGACGGAAAAATGCTAACGTCATCAAGACCCAGCTTGCTGGCCCTATGAGGACCAGAGGTGAGTAGAGTAGCCATAAATTGTACTCAAGTAGCAGTACTGACTCAAGTAAAAGTAAAAAGTACTCCCCACATAATTGAGCAAGGTTTTCTGTCAAAAAACTACAAGTATTAACTGTTTATTTATTTTTTAAAATCAGAACATGAACATAAAAAATATAAGATAGGAATGTGCAAATTCAGATATTGCCCAACAATATCACTTTAACAAAACAATGTTTTTCCATTTTTACTCAGAAGTAGATGACAGCGCATGACATAGCTGTTCTTTTTCAAAGTCTGTAAAATATAAATGGATTGAAGGTGAGGCCAGGGATGTTGTGCCTCGCCCTATTTTGACTGCAAGGTGCATGGCGTTGTTTCCTCCATCGTACCATGTTTCATGTAAATTACGGTACCGGTAGTCACTTTGTAATCTTAGCTTCTGTGTGTGTGGCCATGGAGACTGTGCGGTCATGTTACTGCCTGCCTTCGTTTGATTGGTAAAATGGAGTCAAACAGTAGTGGTTACGTAGGATTGTTGAAACAGTCATGTGACAGCGCTTGAGGCAGAAGTCTGTCTGACAAAATAGACCGCACAGGCAGAGACAGAGTAAATGAATTGCGTTACGACCCACTTCTGGTGAGGACAAATTGGAAATCGAAGTCGTTAAAGAAACAGTTCCACTAATATATTGTACATTAAAATCAGCTGGCAGTACTGATTCGGAAGGCCCTGGACAGATTAGATTAACATTGGCAGCACATAAAGGCTGAAATCTGATTGGACAAAAAAAATAAAAATAATAAATAAGATCACTCCATCCAAGACGCTATGAAATGAAGAGGATAGACTGTTAGGAATAAATTACTACAATTTAATGAAACAAATATTATAATTTAGGTATTAAATGTAGGTCAGTGCTTATGAGTGCTCAGTGCTTAGTGTTTAAAGCCAGCAGAAAAGACCTTGTTGACCCTCACCAACCACATGTGCAGTATAGCGGGCGTTGCATCTAAAAATACACATTTTAATGGTGAATGAAGCACAGAGCCTTGTAAAAACAACAACAAAAAAAACCCATCCAGTCCACTTGACGTATTTGCAGTAATTACCCTAGCTTGTTCACATGTTGCCCACTGCATTGCACTAGAGCCCCCCAGCAGGAAACATGACACACCACCCTGCACAGAGGCCCCTCCCTCACTTGTGGTGGACCAACAGTCAACAGCAGAACATGTACACATTGTAACAGTTCGTCTCACGGGAATTGTGTGTCCCAATTGAAGACGCTGTTAGAGTGCTTTCGTCATCAAGTCAGCTAGTTTGACTGGGACAATGATTAGGGTTCCCTCACACACACAACAAACAGTATTAGGTGAGGTTGATGTTGCACTTTCCCAAAAAATTGTAAGCTGTTGTTTAATTTTAAATGTTGTGAAATCTGTCCCTTTTTACACAAAATATAGGTTTTTGTTTTTTTTGCATTTTGTTCCTTTCCTGTACTTGAGGGCAACCAAATCATTCAGTATGTGGCCTGTGATAAAAACAAGTTTGACCCCCCCTGTAAAATAGGTCTTCCTAATAACATCACATTACCGAACACTGTCACCCAAGCAAGAGAATTTCTGCATATGGGTGGGGGAGTTGTTGACCGGTGTGTTGGGTGGATGATGTCATTGTCAGCATGTTGAGTCAGGTGTTAGTGGCTGGTTGTGGGTGTAAAAGTGGCTTTGTTTTAATTTGTTTTTTGTCTTGAGTCATAACATGGGATGAACGGTTGAAGTATTAGGTCATTGAAGGTCATTTCTACTTTAAGTGACACTTGATTCTACTAGCCACAAGCCACCAATACATTTTTAATCTTTTGGTGTTTTAAGTTAACAATGGTAGTAGAAGACAAACGCCTCAGTGTTAAATCCCCATTATACACTGTACATCAGGGATCTTCAATTAGTATTTGGAGTGGTCCGGTTGCAAGGGATTTCTCAGAGCAAATGTCCGGATCTCAATATGTTTTGATTTGTGTAGCCGACCCATCCATCAATTGTCTGTACCGCTTATCCTATCTCAGTTCAGGGGTGTGGTGGAGCCTATCCTAGCCGCCTTTGGGCAAGAGGCAGGGTACACCTTGGACTGGTCGCCAGCCGATTGCAGGGCACATATGGACAAACAACCATTCACATCCACACCTACAGACAATTTAGTGTTTTCAGTTAACCTACCATGCATGTTTTTGGAATGTGGGAGGAAACCAGAGTACCCGGCGAAAACCCGCACACGCACAGGGAGAACAAGCAAACACAGTCTTGAACTGTGAGGCAGATGTGCTAACCAGTCGGCTTCAGTGCCACTGTGTAGCCAACCTGTCAAGTATTGAAATGGCATATTTCCATTTCCTTTTCACATTTGTGGTTTTTGTTTTCCATGAAAAAAAAATAATAATCTGCCCATACCATAAATGAAACTATTTTGATCCTACTAAAGGACAACAATGTATGAACAAGAATAAATGTATTCCCCAAAACAGAGAAAATGATTTTTAGTGTGAAAAGAGCTTAGGATTTATTTGCACATCACTGCTCAGTTCTGAAAAAAATGTAAACAGTTGAAATGTAGTTATTAGGTTTTTACTCATCTAACATCAGACATGCTGAATGTGGACCGATAAAAAAATACGTGATGTTTGTCATGCTAATATGTGGCCCCCTAGCATGATTAAGGCTGTGAGCGCATGTGACATAACCAGGAAAATTCCCCGAACGCGTCGACCACATGGGCTCGGTCCTCCCAAGAATTCCGCCTCCTCTTGTGATCCTGTTCCTGTTAGTATCACACATGTGACAAAATTCTAATCAATGTGCTACATAACAAACATCCCGACACTAGATAAGTGACATCGTTCCCATTAATAAATAGATCTGAGATTTTTTTCCTGCTTATTTTTAAAATAAATACCTGTACATGACCTGAGACAACATTATCCTAACTTCTATTTATTTTTCTACTAAAACTAATACTACCACTACTACTCTTTCTTCTTCTTTGTATTTCCAGCAGTCTGGATGCTCTGTGGTACGATGCTACCTGTCACAGGTCAGTCCTGGTACTACAACAAACGTTATGTGTGTGGTGTGCTGTGTTGGTTGGCTCCACTACACCAAACACTATAAGAGCCGTACACATGCAGTGTTTTTTTTTTCCCTGTTAATGTGCAATCTCAGAGATTGCACATTTAAAAAAATTTAAAAATAGTAACATAAGGATATGTTCTGTTTCACTATGGATCAGTGGATGCTATTCATTCCCGCCATGCTCCAGGAATACTAACCAAATTGAACTGGTGTTTGTGAGTGATAGACAACCTAATGGGTCAGACTAGTGTGTCACTGGTTACAGTCTAATCACACTAATCTCTGATGTTCCAGTTCAGCACTGGGATTACAAATGGAAAGAAAGAATCCCAGAGCCAGACAGAGAAGGGATTAAATGATCAGCCTTTAAACAGGACACCAAGTCTTCTCTCTCTTGCTTTGTCTGGGAAGGACTTCCCAGTGGTCTGTGTTTGATGGGGCTGAGGTCAGGGCCATCAAGTTCTTCCACACTGAACACAATCAAGCATGCATGTATGGTGCTTGTTGGCAAAGGAAATTGGTCTTCCCTAAATTGTAACTACAAAATTGGATGCATAGAAATGTCCATTGACATGTTTTTGGCACACTGTTTCGTCAGTGTTTTGTTAGCTCCTCTCATGTCATGGGTCTGTGCCCATGGACAATAGACTGGCAGTACCACTGGGTTCTTAGTCCAGCAGTGACTCAGGGCGGTGATGTAATCTCCAACAACCTTTTCCACATACATTGTACATTTCAGAAACCAAGCACATTATTTCTTATAAGAAGACTTTAGGATTCTCATCATCATAACATAACTCCATAAAGTATACTGGATGTTTGAATCCAGGCTCCGGCCTTTTGCATGTTCTCCCCGTGCTTGCGTGGGTTTTCTTCGGGTACCCCGGTTTCCTCCCACATTCTAAAAACATGCATGTTTGGTTAATTAAAAACTCAAAATTGTCCTTTGGTGTGAATGCGAGTGCAAATGGTTGTGAGTATGTTTATCTATATGTGTCCTGTGATTGGATGACAGCCAGTGCACCTCTCGCCCAAAGTCAGCTGTGTAGGGTACAGCACACCCGCAACCCTAGTGAGGACAAGTGAATGGATGGAGCTTTTAACATATGTATGCTTATTTGCCATCTTGAATAGGTTTGTGTGAGAAGTGTCTTTGCAAGACAAAGAAGACAAATACCCATCTGCTGGGGCCGATTGTCTTATTTTGTATTTGTTTGTTGTGCAATTCCCCTTAAAAGCAGTTTTGGTCAGCACAGATGTTGGTCTTTATTTGTTTGCTTATTAAAGACACCCACAAAGAAATTTGATATTGTTTTCTTTGAATTCTTTCAGACATTAAAGCTTCAGTTGTTATTGAAATTGGTCATAATGAACTGATTTTCATTTTCCGCTATTGTTGCTGTGCTTTATTTCTCCAAGGAAACAGTACACTTATGGGCAAAGTTTAGAAGTGAAAACGTGCAGTTACGCAAAGAATGGATAGAATTTCAAGGGTGGGGGAATCGCACTGCTTTGTTTTAGTTAGTGGACATCCCATTTTTCTGCGAATCGACACGCCCTCCCCTTCACTCCCCAACCAACACGTGAGTCAGCGAAACATGGCCGGGGGTGATAGCTTGCTAGGGAAAGGGGATTGCTCCATATGCTACTCCTACAAGGCCACGTGCCACTCTCGTGCGCTAGGAGTGTTAATAGTGCATGTCACAGGCATGGTGACACAAAATGCCAAGTCAAGGACAGCCTTCTTTACTCCCACGTTCTCCTACACCCACCCTCGCATCATTCCTTATAATTCCTTTTGTCTATGATGGAAACCCGTCTGATTTGTCTGATCACAAGATGTTGACCACAAGTGGTAAAAATACAATCAGAGCGCCAGCTTGTCTGTGGGTTTATCTTTGTCAGCATCATAAAACACCCTAAACACACACTGCAGTTTCGTTACAGCCTTGAATATGTCTTTTTTCTCTCAAATCATTTGCTGCAGCATTTCTAAATCATTTACTATATTTTCAAGCAAGAATCAAGGAATTGGGTTGGGTCGCTTGTATCAAAATTAGTAAATTAAATGTTTTCACAATAGATGTGTGAACCGTGTTCAACAACATGGCGGGTTGTCATTTGTCAGATAAGAACGAGGATGTTTGAAGACTAAATATTGCGGATCATGAAACGTGAGTCGGGTCATAAACACATAATCCACAACAAGGAAATCTCTATTTCTGAGAAACATAACACGTGCCTGAAAATGTATTCAGCATTCAGCCTTAATGTGATCCTTGGCTTCTTATTGAAAGTACTTATTGTACCATACATTTCTATTAGGGTTGTGGCAAAAAGACATATTGGAGGGAGAATGTTTAAATGAACAGGCCCTTTGTTTGGATCAGCATTATAACCAGTGTGTTACTAACGCATTATTGTTTTTCAGTAACATGTCCATCCAGCTTATCCTCACAAGGGTCGCGGGAGTGCTGGAGCCTATCCCAGCTATCTTCGGGCAGGAGGCGGGGTACACCCTGAACTTGTTGCCAGCCAATCGCAGGGCACACATAAACAAACAACCATCCGCTCTCACATTCACACCTAGGGGCAATTTAGAGACTTCAATTAACCTATCATGCATGGTTTTGGGATGTGGGAGGAAACCGGAGTACCCGGAGAAAACCCGCGCAGGCACGGGGACAACATGCAAACACCACACAGGCGGGGATTGAACCCCGGTCCTCAGAACTGTGAGGCAGACGCTCTAACCAGTCGTCCACCGTGTAGCCTCCATGTAATCTATTTAATTGCTATTTCAAATGCTACGTTGCCAATACAAGCATGGAACTTGCCAATAACTATAAAACATTAAATATGATTATCCTTGACAGCCATGTAAATGCGAACGCTAGTGTTATTTCTTCGAAAAACACAATATGGCTGCCACAATAAAATAAAAACACAATATGACTGCCGTGTCTAAGCAGTGGGCGGACACAGACACCGCAGCGTCTATACATACAGCGTCTATGCCCAAACTCACCAATTAGTGCACAGGTTAGGCAAGTTTGCATGACCGTATCTCTGCAATACTTCAACTATGTTTATAATTGCTGGACTTGCTGTCACTTGTCGATGTTCACGTCGACATGCTCATATTTCTTAACAATAACTTATATTGTGTTTTATTGTTATGCACATCTGTGACTAATGTGTTAAATTGGAAAACTAAACAGATTATTCTTGAAATAAAGACAGCTATGTAATCTAAAATCAAGATTTCCCACACTAGGCAACAAGTGTGCCCTACAAAGTAACAATTGAATAATAATTAGTCATTTTCCCCACAGGTAATCAAGGAAATTTATTCCAATCCTCAACCATAGTTGTTGGGGTAAATGAATAGCTCATTCTTATCCTCTCACAACACAATCACACCATAGGGCCATCTAGTAAATTCAAATGCTTTGACAGTAAAGTCACTTTGTGCTTTTAAATTTAGTACATTTCAAGGCTGCATTGGGCCAACACGTGCAAGTATTGTTGGGTGAGGTGGAAAGCACCTGACTAGTCTCACACATTGAGATTACATTCTTCAAGTCCACTAGCACATTCCACACATGCATTCCGGAAGCTTTGCATAGCCTATTACCCTCTAAGTCATGTCTTTGCACAGTCATGATGCATGGAAACTGCCGCCCAGTGCGGCTACATATTGACATACTGTACATGTGTTAAGTCTCTTTAGCTCAAAATATTGTATCAGTGACACATTACAGCCCCTTTGAAATCAGAGTGAAGAAAAAAAACAGCATAGGTGACTAAATACAAGAGCAGCAGAACACGTGCCATGAAAGCTGAGCGCATGCACTAGCCCGTGGCATAGCACCAACATAAACTTGCCTCCCCCCTACCCACATGGCCAAAAAAAGCCACTTCCAAGAGGGAAAGATGAATACAGCCGATGCCCTGTTAACAGATGACAGCAGTGTTGAGAGATAATGCCATGCTATCAACATTTAGCCCGTCAACTACTAACAAGACACTGACCCACTTTGGCCCGGTTCAAGGAGGACCTCCCAGGAATTGTGTTTGTATACACGCACGTCACGCTCCAATTTGACGCATGGAGTCATTTTCAACTTAAATGTTTAGTGAGTATGAAAAACAAACAAAAAAGCATCACACAGGGAGTGGAACAGTTTGCTTTTGTGTGGAGCGTCACTCACGTGCTGGTAGTGAAAGTAAAAAGACATGTAATGACTTGTAAACAGTGACTCCCTCAGTGTGATGGCCCAATTTCTTCACATTGTGGATCAATGCTGGTTCTTCACTGGAATATCATCATGGGAACAGTCTCGAGAGGACAGCACGTAGCTATGGGAGCAGTGTGCGAAAATTTAGTCAATGTTTAAATGGCTATATTAAGCAAGGACAGGATGGAGACAGATTTGGGGTAATTAAGCCGCATTATAGAGCTTCTCCTTTGTCTTCATATGCATGAATTGATTCTTTGTGCAGTGTAAAAAATGCAAAACTTAATCTGTACAGGAGAGTCAGTCTCCTAAAATCCATCTATTCATTTCATCTGGCCTTTTCATTCAGAGCGTAGAGTCAAGCATTCACATCAAGGCTTTTCTGTAACAACAACAAAAAGTCTAAATCGTAACATTAAAAGTTACATACACAACAAAATGTGTAGCTTGTTTAGGACGTGTGAGCTATCACTTCTGAGCCCATACACTGGACTCAAGACGATCACTGGCTAAAGTCCAATTGTCCCAAACTACTATACCATATGGGAGAACTAATACTAGTCACTCATTGGTTGAGCAGATTAATCATTCTAACGTTTAATGATACAAGACTTGAAATGTCAAAGAAAAAAATTGGTATGTTCTAGAATATTACCAAGAGTATTGAGCTCTCGCATACTTTGAGGCATAGTTGGGCCAGAGTCCCCTTTCTCAAGCTCTTCGCAGTTATGTTCTATTAGCACGAAATATCCTCACTCATACGAAAGTTGTACAAGTATAATTCAACCGCAGTGTCTCTTTAGTGGTGCCCCCACCCTCTGCCTCTGCCCCCACATCCCGTCTGGCCCACCATCACATCAACATGTCACAATCAAAGGCTGAGTACGCCAGAAGGAACTGTTGTCAGGTGATAACGAAATATATTCAATGCAAGATTATAAATGTTCCCTTGATCCTCTAAATCAGGGGTGCCAAACTCATTGTAGTTTAGGGGCCGCATACAGCCAAATATGATGTCAAAGGGTCCGGACCACGAAAATCATATCATTCTTAATATAATAATAAATAATGTTTTTTCCCCCCCCTTTGTTTTCATGCACAATGTTTTTTTCCCCTTTGTTTTAATGCAAAACAAAACAAGTAGATTACAAAATTTCTTCAGAAAAGTTTGGTTCGCTTTGTCATCTACATGTGTGCATAGTAAGTGAATAACTGAAGTAATAGTATTTAAGGCACAAAACTAAGTCACAGATATGTGGAACCAAAAATTTTATTAGTTCACTTTAAAGTTAAATCAACTTATTAATACCTAGGAATTATTAGCATTCCATGTTGTACATGATCATATTACTTCTCAAATCTATCCATCGTCCCAACCACAATATCTTTCCCACTTTGAAACTCCTCCTGCGGGCTGAATTGTACCCCGTGGGCTGTATGTTTTGACACCGCTGCTCTCAATGACAATGCATCATGGTGCCAATCTGTTCACACGCTTATTGAGTGTTGTTAAAAGCAAAGGTGTACACAGCGGTAAACATGCCCCTGTCCCAGCTTTTTTGGATTTTGTTGCACACATCAAATGAAAAATGGGTGAATCAGTTTATCAATTTGAACATTAAATATCTTGTCTTTGTAGTGTCTTCAATTGAATATACATTAAAAAGGATGTGCAAATCATTGTATTCTGTTTTTATTTATGTTTTGCACAAAGTCCCAATGTCAATGGAATTGGGGTTTGTAGAAACTGAAACTGAAACATTGAAACATGCACTGTATGCAGTGATACAAAAGGTCTATTTACCTCAGTCTAACTGTAAACAAATATCAGGGAACAAGTTGCTTAACTTTTTTTGCCCCTGCAAACAACAGATTTGCAAAAAAAGATCCCATCTCGCCACATGAACATAACATAATCCAAAATGTAAGCACTGCAATGACTGGATATTCCGGAAATAGAATAAATCAGCATCTTATTTTGCAGATCAAAAATATGCAAGAACATTCAGTACTCTGGATAATTATCAAATGACGGGCTGTCATTGTGAGCCTCAGCGCTGCATAACTACACAGTTGAGAACAAAAAGAGCATCCAGTGTCCAACCTGTAGCACTTGAATGGATTTGTTTGCATGGTGTGCCACTTTAAGACTAAATTTGGACCCAGTCCAATACTGGCACTGCATACACAATAATCTTGTATGTCTGGAAAGTTTGGTGGGTGGAGTTGAGAACAAGAAAAGAAAAACAAACCTTATGACCTACTTCATTTTCTTTCTAAAGGAGAAATATGAGAAGCTTGTTAAAAAGGACATTTTGCTGGGTTCAAAGTAAATTTGACTAAGATGTTCTCTTTAATGCAGTCTGGCGGTTTACATAAAGCCGTGACTTTAGAGGTGTTTGCAAAAGACTAGGTTGCAATGTGACAGAATCCTGACCATCTGCACATACAGCATTTCTCTAGGGAGGCTAACTATAATATACTGTATTTCCATATGACACAAACAGACTGAGCAAAACAACTAGCCAATCCTCTTCTTTTGGGTTGCACGTGCTGCACGGGACATCACGTGGAGCCTTAGACTGCCAGCAGCTAGAACCATAATATTGTGATTCTCATGCACATCCACACACACATGCACACGAGCTGCAACACATGCATGCTAAGGATTCCAAAACAAACAGGGAGATATTTACAATCCAAAGGCTTCCAAGAAGTTTATAAGGTCATATGGAAACACTCTACAATGCTGCAGGACCTTGTCATTTCAACTCACTGCAAGGTTTTTTTCCTTCTTTTTTCTCTCACCCCCAATTCTTAACACAAATAGTTAAGAGAACTCTAAAACGTAAACACTCATTACAAACAATCTGCTGACTCAGGCAAGCTAAAAAGTGCAAACATTATTTATGTGCAAAGGTCATGGACATGAATGCTGTAACCCCCGTTGGCTAACTGTCAAAGTCACTGCTACTTTTCTGTCTTATCAGGGCAACAAAAAAGGTAAACATGGCCTGCTGTTGAAATAGACTCCTCCTTCCATATGGATTCATTTTGTTGTGTCCAGCCTTTTAGAGTTTCCCAACATATAATTGTGTGGCTGTCTGTGTGTGTAGTCTTGTGAATGCACACTATTTGTGTTTGGGAGTAAGCGACGAGTATAGGTTCACGCAGTTACGTAACATGAGCATATAACAGATGTATGCTGACGCAGAGTACATACTGTTCGGAGGCAAGAGACCCAATTACACTGACAAAACATGGACTGTCCTGCAGTACCGTACGTCTTCTAAATATTGCCTAACAAGAGATAAGCACAAAAAGTTTATATACGAGGAAAAGGTAATCTGGAGACAAATTTACAGTACATGAGCAGAAAAGTTACAATTATCATTACTAAGGTAAAAAAAATTGTGGCAGTTGCAATACTTTTTTGTTCAGTTTTGAAGCGCTTAGAAAAGAAAATGTCAGCTAATGGCAATGTTTTTTGGTAAAGTCTTCATGCACTTTGTTGTTTATAAGGTCTGAGCAGTATCAACGTAATCTAAAAACAACTGAGTTACTGATTATGACTCACAAACGTGGGACAAAGTATGTTCGTCAGTGTGCTGGAGGTAGAGGGGCTGGTGTACAATTTGCTTTTACTGAAGCCTGCCGCACACTTGACACTATTGCTGAGCAAAAAAGGTAATTTGAGACAGTTTGCTCAGCAGATAGCTTGCTGTGTGCACGTAATTTTTGGAGAGTTTTTCTACCTCACGTGGCCTTCAGATGGATATAACATGCTTGATATTTTTCACCTCGCGAGGCACTACTTGAGCAACCTGCTGAGGGCAAAAGTTCAGGTGGCCAATCAAAACGCATCTTCCATTCACATGATTTTCAAGATGGCAGCCTCCTTCCAATTTGTAATTTGATATAAAACGTTAGATATTCGTCTCAAGGAGGGACGAGTCTAGGTCGAGGACTTTGGGTGGGCTAATAGTTACGCAGTACGCACCATTAAAAGCCCCTGCTGAGTCAGTGCCGACACATAGCATACAACATTTCAAGAGGAGGCATTAAACCATTGCAGTGTAGTCAACTGTCATCTCATAGATTGTGTCATAGTTGTAAATCAAGCATTACCTGGTCATTAGCGTCAACACAGCTGGAAGTGTGTGTACCGGTTCGGACCATAGATAAGAACCGACATTAGCTAAAAGATGCCTTGGGATTTATTTCGGTGCCTATTCTTTTCTGGGATGTGTATAAATATTGTCCACAAAAGTTGCAAATCATTAATAATACACTTAGTAATGAAATACTACTTCAAGCCAATTGCTAACAGAACTGGTCGATCCAATAGTAAACTTAGTAAAGCATTTAAGTATACTTTTCTTACCAACACTGTACACGACTCTGGACAGGAATGTTAGCGACTACGCAAGCAACTAGAAAAGTTAATTATCTCGGGTCACCATAGCAATGACAGAAATTGTTCTATTTGTTACAGGTCAGTGTATGGTTCTTTTAGAGTACAATTACCATATACGGGATGCTTTAATGACACAATTTTCTTTATATATCTGCTGAATTTCCTTTCAAATTGAGCCTTCCAGTCTCTCAGTGCTTCACTACCAGTGATTAGTGCAATCATGTTGAGAAAGCATCGATATCTCACTCTCTCAGAGGCTCTTATTGATCTTGGTGCTTTGCACACAATCTATGTGGAGAATGTGGACTTTCACTAACAGAATTTATTTGGTGAGGCCAATGTGAAGGGCAACAGTCTCGCTATTTCTGGGTTCACAACAACAGATGCACACATTATAAATAACTTAATAATGTTGTTGCACGGTGGACAAGTAGTTAGCACAGCCAACTCACAGTTCTGAGGTTGCGAGTTTGAATCCAGGCTCTGGCCTTCTTGTGATGAATTAGCATGTTCTTCCCGACACCCCCGTGCATGCGTGTTTTTTTTTTTTTTTTTGCGGGTGCTCTGGCTTCCTTCCACATTAATTTAAGACTCTAAATCTAGGCGTAGGCAAATGTTTGTGCACAAGGGACACATTTGATTTATAAAATACACCAGGTCTTTAAGTTAAATGTATATACAATGTAGGGCAAAAGCAGGCTTTGTAATACTGGTTCAGAATTATGGTTTGGATAATTACATAAACCTCCCAACAGCTGATTGTAATTCCACAAAAAAACAACAACACACACACACGCACACATCTCACTCACTACCACCCCGCCCAGTTACAATGAATATTTGAATAATGGCAACTACCGTATAGCTTAAACAAAACGCACAAATCGAAAATGTGAAACAACTGTAAACAACAGTACTTTGGGCCCACCCTGTATCATGGATATGGACAAATATGTAAAATAGGTCATTTTAGTGCAATAATTTATTCTCACTATATATTTTTTCCCCAGTTATAATTAATAAACCAATTATTTACTTTACCACTGATTACCATTTTGACTGTGCTTTAAAATAATTTTATTTATTATTTATATTAATATATATTAATATTTATTTAATATTTAAAATAATCAAAATATTTTTTGATGAACCAGTTATTATTTATTGATGAACCAATTATTTAATAAATAAAATGTTCTAATGTAATTTTTAAATTGTATTATTTAAGAAAGAAAAATATTTAATGAGATAAATACATGTAAATATGTTGAAGTTTATAAACAATTATTTTTTATTCCATAATTTCTAAGTACATTACATTATTTGCACAAAGAGAATCCATAATAAATGAATGGATGGATGTTGTTTTGTGAGAGAAAATGGAATTGCTTCACTGGTGTTGGTGACAGTAAAGAGTTATGATGGAGGGCTGGGAGTTATAAACTGTTCCCCAAACATCTATTTCTGATCCAAAAACTGAGGTGGAGTTCCTGGAAGTACTTTACATAGAATCCAGAAGTACATGTTTATCAGTTCCACATTTCGTGTCACAGAGTTTGTGTGGGATCAGAGTTTTTGAGTGTAAACACTAATCCACATTTTTTGATCAGTGTGCTTTCTCGTCTTTGTATTCTAAATAGAAGGGAATGTGAGAAACCTTACACGTTTCACTCTCAGCAATAGGGGGTCTAAGGTCGAGCAGAGAAACACAACGCCATCCATAGTGTGGTAAACATATGCTTTTCTTCAGCGAATTAGCATGCATGGTATAGACATGGACACATTTCAAGTCGCACTGTAACAAGAGCTTGGCTATTGACATTTCAGCGAGAGACCCAAGAGTAAATAATTCACGAGAAAGTTCAGCGGCATTACCAAGAAGCAAATAACTGCACAAAGGCAAACAAAGACAAATGGACGGGTCATAACGTGCAATGCTAAATACAACAACATACACAACATTGGAGAATGAGGAAACGGAACAATATTGCTGATTGATTAAAAAAAAAAAAAAAAAAAAGTCTAACTGCCGTGAGCAGTAGAGCTCCAGTTCCTGTCAGATGTCAGCAGCTCTTTCTATCTGTCGTCCACCCATCCCACCAAGATTAATTATGAATAAAATAATAATCCATCGCGGCACGGTGGCCGACTGGTTAGAGCGTCAGCCTCACAGTTCTGAGGTGCGGGGTTCAATCCCCGTCCCCGCCTGTGTGGAGTTTGCATGTTCTCCCCGTGCCTGCGTGGGTTTTCTCCGGGCACTCCGGTTTCCTCCCACATCCCAAAAACATGCATTAATTGGAGACTCTAAATTGCCCGTAGGCATGACTGTGAGTGCGAATGGTTGTTTGTTTCGATGTGCCCTGCGATTGGCTGGCAACCAGTTCAGGGTGTACCCCGCCTCCTGCCCGATGACAGCTGGGATAGGCTCCAGCATGCCCGCGACCCTAGTGAGGAGAAGCGGCTCAGAAAATGGATGGATGGATAATAATCCATCCTCATTTTTAATGTAATTATCTACTGTATAATTAACTTAATTTTAATTAATGAATCCATATTTTTCAATAAACTATTTTTTAGAAAGTCAGATTTATATGTACATTGTTTATTTTACTTACTTGTAACTAAAATGTTATAGAACTCTTGATAATGTAAATTCTACAGTGGGCCGTGTCGCCATACTTTGCCCACCACTGATCTGTGTCAACAAAAGTATGAAGTGAAATATGAAAAGTTATTTTTTATTCATTATCATTAATAAATAAACTTTATTATGGTGTACAGGACTTATATTTTCAGCACCTATTAGTCATTAATTTTGTTCTGGTCTTCCTAAAACAAAGAGTTTGATCATCCTGAACTTCTCTTTCCAAGTTTGAAAAGAGCACCACTATTATTTAAATGTGTGGTGCTCAGGTCTTAACCTCATCATTCAAAGAACAGGTCTTAAAATATAGACTTGAACATAATGAAGATGATGAGTGTTGGTATCAGTGAGACACACTTCATTCAGTCACCCGGCTCCATCCGTCCAATTGCAATCTACATGCTGCCACTCGATAACACATTAGTACAGCTTGTTGTTTGAATCAATGTGGGTGGAATATTACCTACAGGCAGGTTGATTGATTGAGGTTGTGACGTCTGTTGTGACCCATGCATGGTGAAAATAGGTCATATACATACAGTGGCTATAAAAAGTATTTGCCTGCTCAAATGTCAGGTTTTTGCAATATAAAAAAAAATTAGACCAAGGTCAATTATGCCATATATTTTTTCACCATTAATCTGACCTTTAACTTGCCCAACTTTCGAGAGGGTAAAATAAACAACAGAGAAAATTTGCACATCCCTGTATCACTAGGATGTAGCATATTCAAACTCATATTCAATGGTCCACACACCTGCCACCATTTAAAGTGAGTCTCATTAGTCCAAATAAATTCCGGCTAAAAATGTTTCAAACATGTACGGAAATGTGTCATTATGGTCCAATGAAGCCAAGATTGAAATTTTTGGCCGTAATTCCAAAAGGCATGATTGGTACAAACACAACACTGGTCATCACCAAAACAACACCATACCTACAACAAATAATGGTGGTGTCAGTATCAAGCTTTGGGGCTGTTTTTTTTCAGATGGATTTGATCATCTAGTAGAAAGCAAAGTCACAAAAAGCCAATGAGAAAATCTCAAATTTGGGGGCTGGGGGGGGGGTTAATCAGATGCACTTTAAATGGTGGCAAGTGAGTGTTGACTCCCATTTATCTTGAGTTTAAATGTGACACATCTCAGTTATGGTGGGAAACTTTTTTTTATTTTTTTTTATTTTTAACCGTTTATTTTTATTTGCCCTCTCAAAAAGATTTGGGTTTTACAGTAGATTAATGCTGTAATAAGTTTTATTTTCATCTCATTTTTTAATATCTCAAAACACAGGGGTTTTTAGACTTTTTATATCCACTGTACATTTGCCGGTCATCATATCAGGTACATCTTCTAATTTGCAGTGGTATAGAAAGACATTGCTGCATTGACTTGTTTCTAATGTTTTGCATTAGAGCCACAAGTAAGCATATTTTAGATTGTGCAAGTGTACCTGACGTTGTGACCGTGGTGGCATGATTCACAGCACAGATGAGGCTGTCAGCCTCGTAAATTGTGTTTGTGGGTGCAGGAGTATTGGGCACTGCATTGCTTTTCTGGTCAATCTCTGTGCACGTGATGATTGATGCACGTTTCTGCAGAGTTAAGTGTGTACAGAGAGCTGCATCACTCCAACCTCACTCACTCTCAGTCTGCCTCCATCCTATTTTGTACAAATTCAAAATGCAGCTTTCCCTCTGCCCATTATATTGTAGACACTTCATTTCCCGCAGCAATTTGCTGTCCTACTTTTTGTGCCTGTACTTATGCATGCCTGTGAACTGTTTAAAGGAATGCACAGGCCCCAATACTAATTCTCTCTTAGAGGACTCGCATCATGAACACGGTCCTTCTACATCATGCAGATACATTCACATCATCAATTCCTGCTTTTAAACATTCTCATCTTGTCCCTCCCACTCCGTCGTACCTGCGCCTCTTTCTCTCTCTCTCTCTTTCTCCTGCTCTTTCCTCTGCCACCCCTCATTTTGCTGCAGTGTGGAATTTTCCAAGCTGCAGTATTAGGGCTCATGGTGATGAAGAAAGGTGATGACTATGGGAGAAGCTGGTAAGATGAATGGTGAAAAAAGAAAAGAAAAACAAACACAGTTATGAATGGGCTCTCATCTTGCTCATGATATGAACAGGAAAAATACCAGCACATATTCAGGGAGTGGATGCAGAAAGACCCAGCTGCAAGCAAACTTCATATTTGTATTCAATCTTAAACAAATCATGCTTAATGTTTTTCAGTGTGTCCATGAAGGATCAATTAATGTCCTCTAAATCACATATTTGTCACGCTACCACGAGGAGCTTTGTTTTCAACTGCTTTTTGTTAGTGAGCATCCATCCATCCATACATTTTCTACCGCTTATCCGAGGTCGGGTCGCGGGGGTAGTAGCTTTAGCATGGACGCCCAGACTTCCCTCTCCCCAGCCACTTCATCCAGCTCTTCCGGGGGGATCCCGAGGCGTTCCCAGGCCAGCCGAAGGACGTAGTCTCTCCAGGGTGTCCTGGGTCGTCCCCGGGGTCTCCTCCCGGTGGGATGTGCCCGGAACACCTCACCATGGAGGCGTCCGAATCAGATGCCCCCAGCCACCTCATCTGGCTCCTCTCGATGTGGAGGAGCAGCGGTTCTACTCTGAGATCCTCCCGGATGACCGAGCTTCTCACCCTATCTCTAAGGGAGAGCCCGGACACCCTGCGGAGGAAACTCATTTCGGCCGCTTGTATCCGGGATCTTGTTCTTTCGGACGACCCACAACTCGTGACCAAAAGGTGAGGGTAGGAACGTAGATCGACTGGTAAATCGAGAGCTTCGCCTTTCGGCTTAGCTCCTTCGTTACCACAACGGACCGATACAAAGTCCGCATCACTGCAGACGCAGCACCGATCTGGCTGCCGATCTCCCGTTCCATTCTTCCCTCACTCGTGAACAAGACCCCAAGATACTTGAACTCTTCCGCTTGGGACAGGATCTCATCTTAGTGAGCAGGATTAAGCGAAAACATACATTACAGATTTTCTTTGCAGAGGGGTGGGGCAACAGTCAAGGATGAACTACTTAAACTTTGGTGCTGATCAATATAATATCCATCCATCCATCCATTTTCTGAGCCGCTCCTCCTCACTAGGGTCGCGGGCTTGCTGGAGCCTATCCCAGCTATCATCGGGCAGGAGGCGGTGTACACCCTGAACTGGTTGCCAGCAAATCGCAGGGCAGATATAAACAAACAACCATTTGCACTCACATTCACACCTACGGGCAATTTAGAGTTGTCAACCATGCAAGTTTTTGGGATGTGGGAGGAAATCTGAGTGCGCAGAGAAAACGGACGCAGGCACGGGGAGCACATGCAAACTCCACACAGCTGGGGTCGGGGATTGAACCCCGGTCCTCAGAACTGTGAGGCAGATGCTCTATCCAGTTCGCCACCGTGCCGCCATCAATGTAATAGTAATACGTAATATTTCACTTTTCTTCTGCTTTTGCAGTAACTAATGCGTGAATCGTAATGACAAAATTAAGGCACATGTAGATGGGGCTTATCCACGAAGACAATACAGTACAATTTTTTTGGCCTTGGTAGAGGTCTAGTTTAAAATGTCTCCATTGAGCTTCTACAGAAGCAGTGATGCAGGCGTGGTTGGAAAGGTTGGCTGTATCTGATGCCCCAACTAAAAATATAGTATTATATTTTACCTGTAGTATGATGTTCTAAGAGGACGCGTGTTCATTATCTGTTGTAGGTTGAGAACTATATTGGTTGTGAAGCGGGAATAAGAATCTGCAATGTCTTCACAGAAAAAAAACATTGTGCTGGGAAAGTGGAGGAGGCGAGTGGAAATGTGTTAATGACTATCTGTGAGTGTGACAACTGTGTGCCAATGGCCTTCTGTTGCAATGTGGTTACGGATGCAGTTGAGGTCCTTTAGGTGAGTATGTGACTGCATGGGGCAGGACTTTTGCTGCAGTCCACTGGTGACGACATGAGAATAGTGACGTACAGTAAATGCTGATTGTAGAGGAGGAGAGTGTGGATTAAAGCAGACGTTTCATCTTGCATCACCAATGATGACAACTTTTAACCTGCTTCATGAGATGGAAGAGAAGCTGCTGTCCCATAAATCAAACATGAGCCTGTTAGAAGAATTTAGTTGGATTTCATGCTAATTCACTGTATTTATCCATTCAACCATTTTCTACAGTGCTTACCATTAGGGTTGCAGGTGAGCTAAAGGACATACCACTTTGAGATGACTTTGGGCAAGAGCTAGGGTAGGTCCTGGGGCAAAGCCATATAGAAGAAAGTCTGGACAGTGACATGCGTGGGCGCTATATAGTTACCCAGCTTGACATAACGACACTGCAATACAACACAATTGAATATTTCCAAAATTTATTATTTGTAAGGGACATTTTCCAGAGGAAACTCACATTACAGTGGTGCCTTGAGAGTTAAATTTTTTCTAAGACCATGTTCGTGACTCAAAACACTAGTATCTCAAATTCTCTTTCTGATTTAAGTGAATTGAAATGCCATAAATCTGTTCCAGCCTCACCCCCCCAAAAAACACCCAACGAAAAAAATGTGTAATGTGTTTTTAACATGAAAAATAGCACCCTATAGCATTGTACTTTATATAAACATGAAGTCATGACATAATTAAATAGAATGTAAAGCAGATTTTGGCACATTTTTTGCTTCAATTCAATGTCCATCCTGCTGCTTCTGGTGTGGTCACCTGGCAAGACAATACAGATATACAGATACATGTATGTCAGTACTGTACATGTAGCTGGTAAAAACTCCTCTGTGAGCAGCCGTAATATTAATATTATTATATTTTGCAGATGGTAAACAATATACAGTACGCCTGTGAGTATTGTTATATTACCTGTCTACATGTGTTGCTACACCATTTGCGTTCAAATAGCTGTTGCTTAAAGGTTTATAACACCATGACTATCAATGCTAATCATTAGCATAATTTAAAAAAAGTTTTCTTGTGTCAAATACACGGGTAATTCTCTGTTTCATGTTTAATTTGACAGTAAATTCATTTTTTTTAGTTCGGTTTTCAGTTTCAGTCAAGAATTTTCATTTCGGCGCATCACTACTTTCTGGCAGTGCCTTTCTGGGAAATGATGCATCCGCATGCCTTGTCTGGGATGACTGGAACACCCTACAGCCACACAACAAACCATTTTGCCAAAAATCCACTTACAAAAGTCCAAAACTGACCAAAGTTACTGTAGGCCTATACTATAAACATGGTGTCCATAAATCATGTGACATGGAGTTAACCAATGACAGAGCAGTGCTGTCACTATAAAGGGTGTCCAGAATTTGCTTTACACAGCTTGGTCGCCAGCCAATTGCAGGGCACATACTGGATAGACATTCACAACTACAATTTAGAGATTTTCATCGAACCTAACATGGATGTTTTTGGAATGTGGGAGAAAGCCGTAGCACCAGGAGAAAATGCACACAAACACAAGGAGAACATGCAAACCCCACACAGGCTGAGGCCTGCCCAGATTTAACTGCACCAAAGACTAAATCATTTACGTAGTCTGTGTGAGGGATTCTTTAGGGTCTGTGCTCCTGGTAACACAAAACAAATTTCAGAACTTTTCATAAATTGTTTCATGCCTATAGTGATAACAGCCAGCATGACACCACACCACAAACACACTGTTAAGATGATGCCTAAAGCTTTTGACAAGCTTTTATAAGAAACTATGTTACATATTAATGTGGAAAGTGTGCTTTTGTGCAATTAATGTGTGTGTGTAAATCCGAGAAACCTTAGTCACTCATCACAATCTAATCCCCTCCCGTCATTTGCTGCTCTCATTTGGTCACATTGTGGTGCCAAGAGAAACTAGACCCGGCAGGCCTTCGTGACAGAGGGGCTTTAATGGGAATCCTGAGGGGCTTGGGATCTGGGCCAGAGGGGGGAGCTGGCCGTTGCCAGTCATCTGTGCCTCTACTATGTGCACTGTGAAAGCAAAGTGAACCTCCAGAAGAATAACCAATCCTCGTTTGGTAATCAGCTCCCAAGCAATTCAAGTGTACTGTTCAACATGTTCACATGAGAGCTTTGTAGCAAAAAAAGCAAAGCATTTTCTATATAGCTTATCCTTGTCAAGGTCATGGCAAGGCGCTGGAGCCTATCCCATTTGACTCAGGGCAAAAGCTGGACAACACCATGGACTGTGCCAGTCTATCACAGTGATTATGAAGAGTGCATGACTGGGAATTGATCTCACACCAGCTGTACAAAAGTCAGCAATGGTACTTGGACCACTATACTAAGCATTATGATCATAAATGGTCATAGTGGAGTGACACTGCCTATACACTACACTATTGACATGCTCAAGTGTAAAATCCTGCAGAAAGGCAAATAAAATATGGCCCACACGTTATATTGATGTGAAATTGTTATATTTGCCACAACTTAAAAGCAATTAAGGTGTTTGCCCTGCCCCCCACGCCCAAATTGTCTTATTTGCTTCATGGCAACACAGAAAGCACACCACATTTATCTGCGGTTGCCTTTTACACTGAACCCAACAGATTAAAGTTATTGTTAAAGATATCGACACAAATGTGTGTGCTACACAGTGACACGGCAACCCGCAATTCTTGTCAGACAGAAACGATTGCTTCCAACACAACAGGATGGGAGAGGTGAGTGCCAAATGTTGTCCACAAGCAAGCCACAATATTAGGGCACTCATTCATGCAGGCATCGTACCACTTCTGTTTTACGGCAGTTTATACAGCACTGTGACATGAAAAAATTGTGGCTTTTAGAGACACTGTAAATGGGCTATGGAGGTATGGCTTGTTTGAGCAGGGTCAGTCAGATTTAAGTTACATGGGAGAAGTGACCCAGTTCCATTTGTATTCTCTCATGTGGCCTAGTTAAGCAATGTTTTACCTGAACGAGTCCGGTGAATGAAATTTCATGAACTAGTTAATATTTTGGGCGAACGTGAACTGAACTGATTCATTTCTGCCTGATGAATTTTATCGAGAACTAGTTTTTTCTTGCGTCGGAATGGTTTTCGAACGAAAGTTAATTTTCATTCAAGAGTACCAGGTTTTGTTAGGGACTTCCAGGACAAAACCCATCTGAACACACTATATACGAGTCTTCATATGTCGTGGGATAAACGCTGTATTTGGCAACCGATTCAGTGCGGCCGCCATTCATGTTTACATGTGCGAGGTGGATTCAGGGACACTCCATGTGTTCTTTGGCACATAATTGTAAAATTTGATTACTAGGAAAATTATTTGTACCAGAATGCTTTAGTTAAATTACTGTACGATCACACTCATAATATGGAATTTATTTTGTTTTTCAATATAAGACTAGATAAGACATTTAAAACATTTTGTTGCTATAGTCAGCCAGAGCTGCAAGGAACGCAAGCTATCAATGTCCTTTCACCAACGTTCCTGTCATACCTGTGTTGCGTGTTTTTGTTTGCACGTTAAGGACAAAAGTCCTGTTTTTGTTTTAATTCATCATTTAAAAAAAGAACATTCAAGCGAAATGTTCTTCCTCATGTTTTTGAGATTGCAGCCTGAAAGCTGCAGCTGGCTAATAGTGTGGACTGAATGGGTGGCAACAATGGGAAAATGAAATGCCAGTATTTTGAAGATAATAACCCATCAGCAACTTATTGGGAAAACAAACAAACAAACCATGAAGTTTGTAGACCGGTGAACTTAGTTCAAAATTTTGAATTATGAACTATGAATTGAACTTGTGAACTGAATTTTGAACTAGTTCCCACAGAAAATGAACTTTCCCAACACTGCCAGTTAGCAGAGATGGGAGTAAGTCCCGAATGACCCCCCAAAATGTTTCTTAAAAACAAAAGGCAAACTGTCTCAATTAAAATGCAGATTTCCAACTCCAAATGAGAGATGACTTGTCAAGTTATGTAGTTCAAGTCAAAGTCAAGTCAAGTCTCTCAGCTACCACATCTAAAGTCAAGTCTTTCTGAAGTATTTGCCAAGCATAAAACTGGCCACTTGAGTCGACTCGAGTCAAGTCAATTGACTCGAGTGCCCCCATCTCTGCAGTTAGAATACACATATCGGCAGTGTGTAACAGAAATACAGTAAATGCACACACCTCACATTCGAATCAAGGCTTAATCACACACAAACGCACATCAAGAAAAAAAACCCACATTTTTGTCAATAGACAAATAAATAAACAGTCCAAAAATCAGGTATTGCACAAACTGAATCATAGTTTGGTTCTGGGAGATACACAGTGCAGCTTTGGACACAATGCTCTTTTGCATTTTCATTATCATTTTGGGTTTGAATATTTTTCAAGATGGTTAGAAGTACATGATGAGGATCTTCTTTAAAAGTCACAAATCTTCACATGATAACACTATCGTCCAATAGATAATGTACACATCCTTCATCTTTCACCTTACGTTTTAACACCATACCAGGGGAGCGTGTGATCTCTTCTAACCAACTGTGTGGGAATGCGTTTGAACCTAGCCTATGCTCTGTGGTTTCAGCCTGTCTGACTCAATTTGTCCATTGAAATAATCCTGGAGTTGCGTAACCTTGACCTTTCTGCTCACCACGATGACAAGCGGCGGTAAATCCCAGAGATCAAGAAAGGGATCAGACAAAAGGAGGACAGAGAGAACAATCCATAGATGGGATAAAACAGAACAGATTGTGGGTGTAACACTGCTGGGCAGGCTGGCAGAAGAGGACATCAGGCCCTCGTCTCTGAGAACACAGACTCTCTGAGAACGCTGAAGCGGCAGACGGAGGTCTTGCCAGTAAAAGAGAGCTTTACTCTGTGAAAAGTAATTTCAGCACATGTTCAATTGGTTTGTGCTGTCGGGGATCGGAAGGAAGCCTGTGAAGTGAAAATCTGTGATATGAGATAATACAAAGTGGCAGTTGAAACAATGGAAGCTTCGAAATCTCTACTCCACATCCTCAATTTTATTAGGGAAGTCTTGTAGAAAAAAAAAAATAATTAAAGGTCTTGGAACTGGGACATCCCGTCCCTGTAAGCATGAGGTGAACCATTTAAATAGAGGTCGAATAGTCTCAACAGAGGAACCCATAATATTTTCTTGAGTCATTTGGGACGCAATGAAGAAGCAACCTACTGAGACTTTGCTAAAAACAGATGAGTCTTAGCAGGACATGGAAATAAAGAAATTAGAGCCCAAGCCAAAGTTTAAGAGGCTACATTTTCTCTTAATAAGAACACGTTTAAATATAACCAGACAGGAAGGGGAGAGGGCTGAGACTGAAAGTTAGCAATCACTTCTTGCCAAACATGGCCTGCTATAATTCCCAACAACTGCCGACAAAAACAACATCTAAAATGTCCCTTGTGAGCATGTAAGCACCGATGGATCATAATAATAATAATAATAACAGACTTGTTGCTCATTATAATACTTGAGGTAAAAGGTTTGCTAAGTATAAACAAAGTTAAGTTGAGCTGAGTTGAAGGCTATATTCATCCGAATATCAGAAGGATTAAGGTTGGCAACATCCATGCCCTTCATGCCTCAACCCCCCTCCTGCATTCACACCTCTGAGTCACCTATTTCAGTGTTCCCCAACATTTTTTGCACCACGGACTGGTTTAGAGTAGGCATTTTTTCTCACGGACTGGCTGTCAAGGTGTGGCATATACTGTATATGTGTGTGTGTGAGAACAACCCAAGTAATCCATACATACAAAGAAAGTAGAACAAATAAGATCAGAAATTAAATTGTGAGTAATACTGTGAAATGACACAGGGAACAAGTATTGAACACATGAAGAAAGGAGGTACAAAAAGGCATGGAAAGCCAAGACAACACCTAAAATCTATCAATAATCAAACAGCAACCCAGCCTCTTGTCAGTGCAAATTAATATCAGCTGGTTCAGTGCAGTCTGCTCCGTAATTTTGTCTTCGTTACTGTCACTGCAGAAAAGCCCGCTTCACAAAGATAGGATTTTGGAAATGGGAGCAGGGTATTCAGTTGATCTCTTTTTCTTTCAAAAAACTCCAACGGCTTATCTTTTAGTCCAGGGTGCTTGGTCTCGTGTCGTTGGCTAGCTTGTCGCCACATATAGTATTATGCAGAGCAGGCTTGGTGTGTGAGAGTTACTTGTTGAGATAAATCCGTATTTTAAGTAGGACTCCTGATATTTTCTATTAAAATAAGCTTTCTTTTTCTTTGAGGTCGTGCTCTCTTCTTCTGGGTCCTCAGGTTGCCTTTTCCCTTTTGAAAAGAAGCTCTCCAAAGACATTTGTTTTTTACTCATTTTTGCTAGTTTGCGGCCTTATTTTTAGTAACGTATCACATGACCGACGTGCAGTCTAGTGTTGTTTCGTTCGCGAATGTTTTGTTCAAAACAACAAATCTTTTCAGTGAACGTAATGAACTGAATCATTTTATAAAATCATTGGTTCTTAGAGCTTGGCCGCCGTTAGCGAGTCGGCTGGGGGCGGAAACAGAAGCGTTCTTTGCAGTCTTGCATGTCAATTGAGACGCACAGCTGTTGCGGCGGCGAAGATCCGGTCAATTTTCTAAATATAAAACATTTGACACGTGAAACGCAATTCAACGGAAATGAATTGTTTATTTTCTCTATGCGGCCCGGTAACAAATGCCGGTACCGGTCCCTGGACCGAGGGTTGGGGACCACTGACCTATATGACGTGCTGTATGTGCTGGGGCGGCACTGTTGCCAACTGGTTAGCACATCCGCCACAGAGTTCTGAGGACCCGGGTTAAAATCTGGCCTCACCTGTGTGGAGTTTGCATGTTCTCCCTGTGCCTGTGTGGGTTTTCTCTGGGTACTCCGGTTTACTCCCACATCCCGAAAACATGCACGGTAGGTTAATTGAAGACTCTAAATTGTCCGTAGGTATGAATGGTTGTTTGTTTATATGTGCCTTAGCTGATAGGCTCCAGCATACCCGCGACCCTAGTGAGGATAAGTGGTGTAGAAAATGGATGGATGGATTTGTTGGTGTGAAAGCCTAGTTTGCTGCATTCCCCTTGCAGTGAGAACACAGCAAGTGTGACCTAGGACATGTAAAAGGTCCTCCCATAATCCACTGCCATCCTTTTATGAAAGCGCATGCTCTTTTGCAATCTGCATTCATGCTTACGTAATGCATTGCTGCTCAATGACTGTTTTGTGTGCCGTACTTTTCCTCGAGCTGTTGTTTGTTGTGAACAAGAGTCCCTTATCCTTGTCCAGAGGGGGACCGATGATGCAAAACGCAGGCCACAGCCACAGATTATGAATCTAATAGAGCACAGATTTGCTCTGTTGTTCTCAGTTCATTGAGCGGTATGATGTACGCGTATGCTAAAACAATTTTGTGGTGATCTGATTAGATTAAATTGGCCCTGGAAGTGCATTGCTGCTTCTTGCCAGAAGGACACCAAAATAACTATAATAGCAAGCAGGAAAGGTCTAAAAGCATACCTGTCTGACTCAAAACAAAACATGACATACAGAGTGATAGTGTTCCACTCCAGTCCTATAGATGGCAGTAATATGGTGGCGCCACCTGCCACACAGTGTTTTTCTTCACAGCTCAATCTGCTGGATCTGGCAGGCCACTAGCTCCCCTGGCAGCGGACTGTAACAGCAATGCACCAATGTTGAGACACATGGGTATGGCCATTGTTTTAGCCTTTCGCCTCCACACAAACTGCGTTTGGAGTCACTGAACTTTGAACTGAAAAACGTCACAAGGGAGACTTCTTTTCAGTAATTTTTTTTTAGTTTCCAGTGTTTGCCTGATGAGGAAATCTATGATTTTCTTGGCTTGTCTCCTTGATGTCACAACTAGATACTGTTTTTATTTTCATTATCATTATTATTATGAGCAGATCATGTCCCAGCTGACTGTGCAAAAGGCAAACTGCCCCTGGACTGGTTGCCAGTCAATCACAGGGCATCATACACACATACAGTTATTAAGCGAGAATGGATCTCATGGACCACTACACTATATTTGCCTAACTGAATTTTTTTTCCCCTAAACACACGTGCCACCCTCTATACAGTTTTATGGAAATCATATCTTACTTGGTGGAGGTAAACATTATTTTTTTGCATATAGCAGGTGTGAGCCCACCAATTTCAGACTGACCACCACTTGTAGCCCCATCAACCTAAAGCTATCCCTAGTCTCTTTTGCAAAGTCATTCGTCAGATATCCTGTCACCGCCAAAGTCAACACTGTACTCATCCCTAGGAAAACGTGTGCGTGTGCGTATTTGTGGCATGCATGAACAGGTCTTTCTCAGACATTTATCTCTTGTGGCAAGCGAGCGAGTCAGCAGACTTTAGCTGACCTGGAACCGCTGCGAGCATCACCTCCAAGGGTGAAAGGAAGCCAAGGCAAAGGGTCATCGACACTGTTGACGTCCTGAACGGGAACATTTGGCTTACATAAGTTTCAGTCAAACCGATCTAATGCCGGCACATTTTCTGCTGTGCAGCACCAAGTCAAATCAGCTGGTATTTTCTTGGCTTCACAAATGAGACATGACGATGTATCTCTAAAGGAAAAGCTGTAAAACAGACATAATCACTTGGAAACGTACCACCTGATTTTGTGGGATCAAGTCAAACTGAGTCACTTCAAATGTTGTATATAGCAGATAGTATTACAATCATATAAAGATGAAATGATGCTAGATGCTTGCTATACCAATACAACAACTTTAAACCAGCCAACATGCCTCACTTTACTATTGTATATGTATCTAGAAGAAGAATCCATTCAGTTCTGTGCTGCATTCAAATGTGGTATATTGAATTTATTTATTATTAAAATTACTTAAATATATAAATCGGGTTACTGATGGTACAGCGGTTTACTTGCTGGGCTTACATACAGGCAGTGTGGGTTCAATTCCCACTGAGTGACAGTAGGAATGTACTTTAAGTGTGAACGGTTGTCTCTACATGTGCCCTGTATTAGGCGACCAGTCCAAGGTATTTTACCCAGTCAGCTAGGATAGGCTCCAGCTAACCCACAACCCAAAACAGCCTGTGAAGTACTGAAAATTAATGAATATATAAAACATGTGAATGTCCAGTTTATATTGTGTTGTCATGAGAATTCAATAGGAAATCACACAAAAATGTAAGCACTAGATTATGTTCGAAATGTACTTTCACTGCACACACACAAAACTGGATTATATTTCACCACAAAGGCTTTATGTACTTTTAAAATTTTACATTTGTACTTTATCCAGCCTTGTTTACCGTTTTTTGAAAATCATTTAGTGTATGTTTTGCATCATGCTAACCCGACAAATTGCAGTTTAATAGCAGTGACGTTCTTTGGCGGAGAACATTGGCGCTTAATTGTTGTTGTGTGCACATGTGAATGCTGCCCGTTTACAACAGCTCTGTAAACTTTTATTTGTACCTTCCACCTTTTATTCTTTTTCCATCGTGCGCAACCATTTGCACCATGACGCTTTTTTTTAGCAGAGAATATCAGCGTTATTTTTGTCGTTTGTCTGCGATGCTCCAACCGCGAGGAGCTTCGCCCCAACATTCAGCTGGTCATCCTCCCCCCTGTTAAGAATGCATCCTGGAGGAGATGCAGTGGGACGATAGTCAGCGCTCAATTGATGTAAAGTGATGCAAAAAAGGCGACTAAATGGGACAGGGTATTTGAACCATTCCTTCCGTAGGCTACGTGTGTTACTTGCCAACAGACAAACTTGCGGCTGTTATTAAACTGTTGTTTGTTTACATTCAAACTTCATGCACGCTGTGATCGCAAGATTCCAATTTCAGCATCCCCACACTCTCATGCTGGTCAGCAGAGACTTAAATCATGTTCCCCTCTCATTGACCAAAGATTTCACACATCGTAGACTTTGCAAGTGTGCAAGAAGAAGAAATAAAACTCTGGACCTCCTCCATGCAAAATGCTAATCTGAAGGGGGGTCTTGTTATTTATTTATTTATTTTCGGTCTTATGTACAGCACCTTGTTTTTTAAGTGCTATATAAATAAAGTTGAGTTTCAATCTAGTATATACGTGTGTGTATATATATATATATATATATATATATATATATATATATATATATATATATATAGTGGATTGTTTATATGAAATGGACCCACAAAGGTTTTTAAAAGTACTGCTGTAACTTTTGGAGTGAAGTCCTATTTAATTGTAATGGAAATAAGATCAATATACAGCTCTATTGGTGTGCATTTTTCTTTGTGTCTCTCAGTGAGCTCAAAGCAATGCACATGGCCTGTTTTTGAGGCCCTGAAGAGAAAAAGGGACGTTAGAATCGTAAAAGGATCTCCCCCAGTGACCTCGTCTGACTCACGTACAGAAGACGAGAGGACCTCGAGCGGCCTCAGCATCCCAATGAGGCCTCTTGGCACAGGATAGCCGAGACAAGGGGTCCTGCCCACATCTCTAAAGAAGAAGCACAGAATCAAACAAAAGTAAAGGGACTGATAGAATAGCCCTCCTGTTATCCATCCATCCATTCATTTTCCATACCACTTATCCTCACTAGGGTCGCGGCCGAGCTGGAGCCTATCCCAGCTGATGCTGGGCAAGAGGCGGGGTACACCCTGAACTGGTCGCCAGCCTATCGTAGGGCACATATAAACAAACAACCAGTCCCACTCACATTCACACCTATGGGCATTTTTTTAAGTCTTCAATTAACCGACTACCATGCAAGTTTTGGGAATGTGGGAGGAAACTGGACTACCTGGAGAAAACCCACGCAGGCAGGGAGAGAGCATGCAAAATTCACACAGACGAGGCCGGATTTGAACCTGGGTCCTCAGAACTGTGAGGCAGATGTCCTAAACAGTCGTTCACCATGCCGCCCCCTCCTGTTATCTTGGGGGTCAAATATCTATCCATCCATCCATTTTCTGTACCGCTAGGATCGCGAGCGTGCTGGAGCCTATCCCAGCCATCTCCGGGCGAGAGGCAGGGTACACCCTGAACTGGTTGCCAGCCAATCGTAGACATTTTGGGCAATTGTATGGCAACGTTTTGACCAAAGGCCCATAAATGTGTGCTGAGATGAATTTGGTGTGAAAGAACCTGAGAGCCCTGATCTCAGAAATGTGAGAAAAAATTTCCACAAAGATACGCCAACATTTAAAAACAATTGTTATCAGAAGAGTTATACAGTACAGTACTCTGACTTCAAAGGAGCGAC